>NW_018128131.1:154306-197962 GCF_001952655.1 Monopterus albus
TTTGATTTGATTTGATTTGATTTATTCTTTCAAGCATATAAAACAGTTGATATAACAACACACATTTTTACACACAATCCAATATCAATTTGCTTATACCTAGTACATGCTTGAATGGAGTAGGAAGAAGTCAGACTTATCCAGTCCTACCCCATGACATCATCTTACCATCATTGGTTTGCAAGCAGTAAATGATTCTCTTCTACACCACACAAGTATTATACTAAAAAAATTATAACAGTGTTACATAATTACATTCTTAAATAATTATCTTCTACACAAGTTGATGCTACAGTTAATGTGGTTTAAACTGTGGGTCAGTCCTCACAAAGAGAAGACAACAGAAGTGTGTGTCTGCGTGTGTGTGTGCACAGAGGATGATGTTGCATGTGTCACTTCCAGTTATCTATTCCGTCATACAACAGAATTGTGACAGAGTTTGATGAGGTGTGTAAACTTCGGGCAGCCCTGACCTCCACAGTGCTGCTGGAGGAGGAGTCTGCTGCATTAAAAAGCTGCTCCTTCTTTAGTGAAAAACAGATTTAGAGCGCAGTCTTATAAAGGAAGGAACTCCCTCTCATGCCTTGTGCATCTCAAAGTTTGACAAGTGGACTGTCTTTTATTCACTTGGGGGCATTTTAAATTAATTTCCCTTAGGCTTACGAGACCGCACAACTGCACAACTTTCTTCCTTATTTTCCCTCAGCTAAACAGCATAGTCTTCTAAGATGACCTGGAGGGTGAGCAGTTGTTTTGTCACTCTGGCCGTCCTGTTTCTTTGGCGAGTGGAAGAAGTAGCAGAAGCCTGTAGCTGCGCCCCAGCACATCCTCAGCAAATGGTTTGCAGCGCAGATGTTGGTAAGTTGATTTAAAGGCTAAAAATGAATGAATAGAAAACAGGATTTAGACAGATCTTGTAAATACTGAGAGGCTAAATGTTGCTAACTTGCTCTACTCTAATGTTTACACTCACAGGGAAGAGGAGGGTGGAATGCTCTCTATTTCCCCTGCCCTCCTTTTTCCTCTCTCTCTTTTATCTTGATACATTTCAGCATCAATATAGCATACTTCAGACATTTTATATCCTTTTTACACTACAGTCATCTTCGTGAGTAAACTATAATAAGAATCATACAAAGGGTTCATTTCCTCCTATTTAATTCACTCTTACTCAAAGGCCATGAGGATAGTTTCCCTCTTATTTTACATATTACAAATCACTGGTTGTTGCTGCCTTCAACATAGGCCTTAAACTAACAAGAGTCTCAACAGGGAGCAGCTTGTGTAGCTATTTAATTTGGGGTTTGCTGAGGGTCTTTTTTCTTGGTTGTGAGCTGGCTGACTGTGCGGTATGTACACAGAAGCCGACTTAATCAAAGGTTTCTTTTTGGAGTCCATGGCACTGGAGGGCGAAGAAACCACATTATTCTGGTGGAGGGATTTTTAACGGAAAATCTCATTTATTTTGTTATGATTGCTTTATTCTTCTTCACTGACATCATTTTAAAATTGTCACTTCTAAATTATAGACAGCAGACAATGCTCATGTAAGACAGAGTGGAGGAAGTCAGAAAATCCAGTAGGTTTATTTATTGTTACAATTAATTTGACGTTATCAGGTTGTCATTATCATTAACATTCTTAGTGTTATTTTGTACGTGCTTCACAATATAAAGTGAAGCATTTGAAGTCAGTTCTTGATGCACTTTTAGTCAGGTAGTGGGCGCAGGGCTCGGAGTCTGTGGACTAATATTCATCTTTCAGACTGATTGACTTCATCACAGTCTCTAATGTCACCCTGACCCCACCGCTGCTGGTTCAGCACCATGGATAGACCCCCCCCTACCACCATAAACCAACATTTTGTTAAAAGGATCAGCCTGCATCATAGCCATATGAAACTGTCATTTAGGGGGCAGCTAAAGCATATCAGGCATTGAAAGAGTTCACAAAATTTTATGGCACATTTGTGAATTTTGTCAACTCAAAAGCAAGACGCTGTGGAGAAACGTGAATTTGTGATTTCAGTGGCATGTAAAGTCACTGGCTGCTGCACAGGCAATGAATAAGCAGCTGACTTTGTACAGTTGAGCTGGCACAGTCAAAATGAAGTTCATTATCTTCCATAGGTAGCATCACCTTAACTCCTTATGCTTTCTTTGTAGCTTAACTGAACGTGTTGATCTTACATTCTGGTCTATTCTCTGAAGTGTGGGGGATGGTCATTTATTATATAATACAATATTTGGATGGTATTGCTTTGCCTGTGCTGCACAGTGAAACATTGCCTTGGGAAGCTTCTACTTAGCGTGAGACAGTTTACTGAAGTGAAACTATTTCTTAAGTTAGTGTCAGGAGTTCACAACAAATTACTCAAGAACAAGGGCAACTGGCAAACTTAGTGTCAGTGGTTCATGCTTTATATTAGGAAGAACAGTCAAAAACTACACATTATTGTCAAATCATTGCAACACTGGGCCACTTGCAAAGTCAGTTTTGATAAAGATCAGTTGTATTTAATCTCATTGTGCAGGCAAAGTCAAGATACAACAGCAGCAGTCAAACCAGAGACTTTGAAACATAGTAATGGAAAGTTTGAGCAGCAGAGTAGAACCATTAATCTAAAGCAGACTCAAGTTTTCATTGGTTACTGTCCACCTTTACTTTTTTTTTTTTTACTTTATTTTACTAGAGCTTCTTTCATTTCTTTCTCCATTCCAGTAAACAACAAGAAAAAAACAGGTCAGCTTTTGCTGTGAGCATGCCGTTCCATTTATCTTGTCAAAACAGACAATAAAAATCCTCATAAATTAAATTGCATCCCGCGGGTCTTTGGCTGAGTCAGAGGAATGCTGGACAGTCATATGCTGTGCTCTTTATGTATTTATTTAAAACATTCCTGGCGAACACGTGGTGTACCTGAGCTCCTTCTGGGAAAAGGGAAAGTGAATCATCTCAGGACAGCTGGCCTTAATGTGACTTCCGGTTTAACATTGCAAGCTGTGTAAACAGAGCTGACACTGAAACCAGATTTCCCTGCTTTGAGGCAGCGGGTGCTTTAAATGCTAGAGTCACTGATGATATTGCATTGGATTGATCTGTTTAGCAGGTTCAGTGTGCTCACTGAAACAAAAATCTATTGTAATTTAAAGCAAAACAACTCCCCTTCGGAAAACAACATTTTTACATTGGCCTCTCATGTGCAGTCCATTAAAAAAGTGTAAGAAAAAACATTAAAATGTCAACTAAAACATATAATTTGGGTGCCTGAAAGACAAACTATTAGCATAGTTAGGTAGTGATGGGAAGATGACAAAGGGATTAAACATTATAAAATACCATGTATAATTTATAAGAAAAGAAAAGAATCATGGTGGATTCGTCCGTTTATCCTTGGAGAGGATCAGCACAGAAGTCAGTTTGAATTTGTAGTTTAATTTTTCTAATTCAAAGTGTGACCACTTTGCGGCTTCTCTGAGAGTAAAATGGATATACAGGCCCTGTAATTACATGACATGCATTGACTTTTGTCTCTTTTTGACTTTGTTTTTAAAACACTCCCATGGCCACAGTACTACACCCAGAATCATGTGTTTATTGTTTGAGTAACCAGAAAATTAGATGGTTCCCTCAGTTCCTGGTTTTGTGATACTTGTGATTTTTTTGGGGGGGGCTTGGTCAGCCTGTTCCAGTAAACATAATCATGTATATGCTGCACATCAGGGCAGAAAATTAAGTCACTTTTCTAAATGTCTTCAACTAGATGAGGACACTGTGTCAACATGTGCTTCAGGCAAGTTGGGAGCTCCTGTGGGATATTACGGATTATTGTTTCAATTGCCAGAATGTAGATATTCTACAAATAATGAATGAGAGAAATGCATATAGCATTAATTAGCATCTCCTTAGTATGATTTGTCCATTTTAGCATGTTTAGCATAACATAAATAGTCAACTCTGCCCCTCGCAAAGTTGTTGTTAAGGGCCACATGTTCAAATTATAGGCAGTGCTGTCGTTTACATCAGCCACATATTTCACTGTTTTCACATGCTGTCTATATTTCCATCTATCCTACTTTACTCTGGTAGAAGGAGGAGTGATCTATTCGTGATTCTGCACTCTCTGGCAAAAGAGATTACTTCTAATCCACTTTACAGGCAGAGAATTTGAAGACTTTCTCGGTGCATGTCAGCTTGTGTGAAGGAGTCTGTGATTTCTAAACCAAAAACATTGTGACTGGTGTATATCACTAGGCACAGTTTGTCATTCTAAACTTGTATTTGCTTGTTTGTCAGTATATCTGTTACTTCACAGCAGCTCTGCAGCACACAGGAAAGCTTGCGGACTCTACGGCTTAGTGTTGTGCACATTTTCCTGGCTACAGACTAAATCTCGCCCCTCTCGCTCATGCTCTCCCTGTTTACTCTATAACAGCAGTGCGATACTTTGAAGAGCTGTCTTCTCCCCGTATACACAGGGCACTGTGGCTGCTATTCCTGTCTGTTCTCTCCTCTGTTTCCCTGCTTGCAGAATGTAACCATCCTAATCACTCCATCGCTCTCTCTGTATGTCCACACACTCTGCTTTCTTCCTGTTTTCTTTCCATTAAGGGTTGGTTTTTTTAGACCCTTAAAAGGACATGTTCTCTAAGCCTTCGTTGTCAACAAATTAGAGCACATGTGGCTCACAGCTTCATATCTTCATCACATTAAAGGGCTAGATCTTATTGGGTACGGAAGTGGGCAGTATGCTGAGGCAGTCAGTAGCTGCCACCTTGGGAAAGAGAACTGAAGTGAGACTTCAGAGAGAACATCTGGTTAACATTAACTCTGTCACTAGTCGCCTTCACTTAAAAGCTTGATTTTGAACCTGATTTTGGAAACTTTTTTTGCTGTAGTCGTCACAGTAGTGAATTCACTGAATTTGCAACTTGCATGATGCCAGTCGTCCATTTAGCAAAGACAGACATACGGTCAAAACCAAACTGTACTTCAACATTTGGAGTCACATGAAAGAAGCATAGTGTTTGTGAAATGCTTGAGTCATATTTATGTTGAACACTCAGTATTTGAGCTCAAAGGTTCGTCTTTATGGCTCTGATAATATTTTTCCACTTGAACTGTTATATTTTTTCCCATCCAAACCTCTCTGAGTCTGGGAGCTGGAGCTTAGAGAGCAAAGGAGAAAGGCAGCACATGAAAAAGAGAAGTTGATTTGCATGTCAGCACCTCTGTCCAGACAGAGAGGCAGGTTGGCGGACGAGGCGAGTGATCTAGTTCAGCTTTTCAGAGATTGCTGACTAGCTTCCTCTTGTGTCAGCCCAGCAGCCTGGGAGCAGGCAACGCACATTCCTCCCCTCTGATTGCAGCTGATGAAACACTCATGTGCCTCTGTCTCTGCCACACCTGGCACATGCAAACTCCTCAGTTCCAAGCCACAGCAATGTGCTGTTGCCGATCGTAGCATGCCAGACCTGGGCAGGACATACAGTAGATTGGACGCAGACAAACCCAAATCAGATCCAGTTCAGTTTTAATATGACAACAATGTTTCACTGTGAAACCTTGTCTTCAAATATAATGACTCTAAATGTGGATTGTTTTTATCTCTTTACAGTTATCAGGGCAAAGGTAGTTGGAGCGCAGGAGGTCGACACTGGTAACATCCTCTATGGACATTCAATCAAAGAGATCAAGTATGACATCAAACAGATCAAGGTAAATGGTCCAAGGTTGTCTTAATTCTCATTTTATGTCTGGGCATAATTCCAATATAAATTATTTTTTTTTAATTATTATTATCATTTTAAATTCCAGATGTTCAAAGGTCCTAACCAGGAATTTGATGCCATATACACTGCTATTACCTCTTCAGTGTGTGGAGTGACTCTGGAGACTGATGGCACGGAGTATCTTATTACAGGTAGGTCTGCAACCACATTATCAATCACACATTATGCAATATAATAAATACTGTTTCTTGATGCATCTTCATGTCAGTTTTTACATCATCTCACTGAGTCTGCGACACTGTCCCTCTGCTGTAGGCGAACTGAATGCTGAGGGGAAGCTTCATATCTCACTGTGCGAGTTTGGTATGCCATGGGAGGACCTGAGTGACACCCAAAAGACGAGCCTGATTCAGCGCTATGAAATGGGCTGTGAATGCAAGGTAGAGGATATTCAATAATCAAGTAGCATTTGCCACAAAGTAAAAAAGTTAAAGTTATCTTGCATATCATGCACTATCATGCATTGCTTGTTGTAACTTCACCCCCTCATCCTGGTCTCTTCTCCAAACCCCAGATCATTCCATGCAGCTCCATCCCCTGCACGATCAGCGGCCCAATGGATTGCCTGTGGACAGACTGGGTGGTTGAGAGGACAGTCACTGGAGAGCAGGCCAAACACTATGCTTGTATTAAGAGGAGTGATGATTCTTGTGCTTGGTACAGAGGGGCTGCACCACCCAAAAAGGATTTCCTGGACACCGAAGACCCTTAACTCCACCGCTGCCCAATGTTACAAGGATGTCTGCAGTGGAGATGTACTAAGATATAAATTCCAAAAACAGAAATAAACACACAAGTGAAATTGTTATTGTTTTATAGGGTGCGCCATGTTAAGGTTGAAGAAAATATTTTTATTCATTCAGCACTTTTTGGTTCTTCTATCCCCAAATCCAAAGCACTTCCTTATAAACCATTTCTCCTTCAGCTGAAACAAAGGGATAATCATCATAACTTAGTATTCCTGTTCAAAGTATTTGTGCTTTTAATTTTACAGTTTTCTTTTTTTTTAACCAAGTGTATTGTTTAAAGTGGACTATAATCTTATAATGAAACTCACAACTCAAAATCTATGTGTTGATAAATAACATTAGCTGGAATTAAGCATCTTTTGTGACATGCAGAGCTATGAAAAGAAAAGGGTCCTATCTCTGTCTTGTTCTAAGTATACACAACTTTTTTATAAGATGTTCCAGACCTGTTTATAGTGAGAGTGACATGCTAATGGCAACACAGTCAATGCTATGGTACCGTAATTGTTTTCTTCAAATATTCCTGAACAGAATGCACTTTGAACACAGCTGTCGCAGCTGTCATATTGTCTCTGATGCAAATATCTGAAAAAGAAAATAGGACCCTCCATTTTGTAGTTTTTTAAACATATATTAAGGCCTTCTCTTTATTATGCTTTAGTAAGTGTAAGAGCACATTTTATTTAAGGAGGTTACATGTAATCTACTGAAAAAACACCAAATTTTCAGGATTTTTAACTGGCAAATGACATTATTGGTATTGTATAAAGAGAAGACTTAGAATTTTAACAATATTAGCAAAATACACACATTATGTGTCTGTTTACTGTCTAGTTCATCTTTTAGGACAGTGAATTAAAGAACATATTTTAATACTTGCAATGCCATGGATATGATCTTAAAAGTACTGAGTGAATGTCGTGTGACTAATAATGAATATGAGAGTGTAAAAAGCTTCTTCATTTGAAACTGTAATCAAGAATAATATCTTGTGCTGGTTTCACATGAGATAAAATAATTTTTTTCATGCATGTCCAACTGAAACATTCTGTACATTTGACTATTATATTAAATGCCAAACCCTGTTTTGAAGATCTTTGTATCGGTTATTTTGACATCAATGTGCAGGCTATAAATTATTTTAATTCAGCAGAATTGTACATGTTATATGAAATATACAAATGCTCTAGGTGACTGGAGCAGTGCATTTAACATATAGTAGTTTAATTAGTCTAAAGAGGCATACATGATGATGCAGGGAGAGCAAGACTCTCTCTGTTGTGCTAGGGAGGCACAGTAGAGTAGAGTAGAGTAGAGTAGATACTTTACAGCAGCTATAGAGAACAACCAACATAACACCATAAGAACAGACACCACCATAAGAACAGACACATAAGAACAGGACTTCATAAAAACACGGAAAAGAACACAATGAGGACACCGCTGCTGTAACTTGCTGACACTCCCTGCAACAAAGAACACTTAGTCTTAAAATAAACAGTTACATGTAACAAAGCATTAGAACCTATACACACAAGCAGCTTCATCAGAACGTTACATTTTACGCAACACAAATAAACAAATCAAAGGCACAAAATGAACATCTTGCATTGGCCAGGAATCAAACCCTGGCCTCCCGCATGGCAGGCGAGAATTCTACCACTGAACTATCAATACAACTGCCATATATATAGCAGTAACCAGAATAAACGGAAATCAAGAATCATGTATCATGCCTTTGGGGAGTATTTACATCAGAAGACCTCCTACAGACAAGGACAATAAAGGACTGACACTGTAATAGCAATCTGCTGCCATCTAGTGGAGACCACAACATGTGGCATTCATACACATTCCTTCACGGGTCTACCCACTGCCCAGATATGCAATCAGACATAGCATTTATTTAAATCTCTTCAAGAATACAATTAAACTGCATCAAGCCATTTTTTTCTTTAATTGAGTTTATGCTATTCTATGAGTGCGTAATGGCTGTCTCATCTGGATGAAACATACTAAATATACTGACATTTTACTATGATTAAATATTTTCCAAAATCAGCATCAATAGGGGAACTATTATTTATTCCCACCGGGGATGTTTTATGTAAGGGAGTAACAGCTTTGCTTCAGCACACTGATGCAGTCTGCTATGACTGTACAATACAATAACATGGTATTTCGATGCTTTGTTCTTACATAAAAAAATTGCATCAATGGTAAACAGCGCTGGCGTGAAGTCACGTGTAGTTCTCTCCCGACAACGCTACGTCACTTTGAGCGCTGATTGGCTGAACCTTTCGGCTATTTCATGACCTGTTCTCTGATTGGGCTTTGTTCCATGATAGTCATTTGTCGTCACCGCCCCCTGATAATGCAGCATGGGCGAAAATATCAGAACCAAAAGCTACAGCCGAGGAAGCAGATTTCTGTACTGTCAACAATTTTGGTGATTGAACAAAAGGTGAGTGAACACCTTATGGATATGCGTTTTATTTGTCAGTAGGTATTTCCGAAATAACGCTGGTAAACAAACAAATGTGATGTGGTGGCTGGGGATGTTAGCCACTTGGACGCTAATATGCTAACCCACATTGCAGCATTGAAGGAAGCTAGCTAACAGTCAGTCGGCTCACTGGTTCAATTGCTGCTGCTGTCAAGCTTAAATTGTAGATCACGATACAGTCGACAGCAAGGAAAGACAATAAATTAAACACCGAATAAGTTATGTTTGCCAAAGCAATAACGACGTTTTATCTTTGAACTTGGTACCGTTCACGTCGACATTAGCTTAGCAACCTAGCATTTAGCTAAGATGTGATAACTAGCCCGAAGAGTTGATTCCAACTGCTATACAAGAGACTATTGCATGTAGGTGAAACAAAAACTGCCGACCAGGTTAACATAAAGTCCGCGAAATTGGACAGCTAATTTAACCAGTTATCTAAATAGCTTAAAACGATGGTGCTGTTTTAAAGGCGCTGCTGCTCTAAGCGTGCTCCCCCTAAAGTCGAGCATTCACATTTTTAGTCCACCAGGGAATAACTGTGATTTTGTGTTATTATGCAAGTAAAGCTTGTTGTAGAGATAAGCTTGTTGTAAAGATAGTCTGATTTTCGGTTGCTATTATAGCTTAAATTTCAACTGGCGCAGTAGCATTTGTGCCAAAACCACATTTGCGCCAATTAAATAATTCGCCATTGGATAATTGTTCCTTACAGCGTAAGACTGAACCCTGTGCTCTCTATGTTTGGGCCAATGGCTTATCTAAAAATCTCGACATGGTCATTCACGCGGTTCAGTTTATTGATTCATGATTACAACCCCGTCAACCACACTGTCATGTAAGTAGGTGCAAGTAATCACTTTCAATTATGATATGCAAACAATGGTGTAACAACAGCGTTATTAGTGTTGGTCTTCTAGATTAATAATTTCTTTCTGTAAATAGTTTAAAATGTCCACCAATTTCCCAAAGCCTTGTGTCACTGTTAATGATTTTGTCAGGCCAACAGTCTCAAACCCATAGATATTTACTTTACTGTCTTGACAATGGTTCAGAAAAGGGCTAAAGTAGCAAATCCACATTTTAGAAGCTAAAACAAGACATTTTTGCTTAAAAATGGCAGACTGTGAACTGGTAGGCCTACAACATTAACAGCTGAGTGCTGATGAATTTCCTCTTGTATGAACAAACTAAGTAATTGCTTCAGTGCTGATCAGTATTTCTCAAGTAATAGCATTTTTCTCCTTAATTGTACTTACTATTGTAATGATAGATATTGACTCCTGAGGAGTTAAATACCTCCGAAGCATGAGACAGGTTAGTGATATTGATACCAAGCCAGAGGCTTGCCTGAAATGACAGCACATGGTACTGAGCAAACTGAAATGATGACGATATGATGCAAACCATTTGAGCATCCACATCTGCACATGGCAGCTTTTGTGATTTGTCATGTGCAACTTTGCTTTCAGATTGAGCCATCTTACATCAACCTGTGTCATTTTATACCCGATGTAAGATGGAGATGGAAGTTCTGCTTATTTGACCGGTCATATTACCAGATCATATTTTTATACATATGCATGAATGTTAACACTTGTAGTCTCGGCTATAACCCATGCATAGATGTCAGTACAGGTGAATAACTGGCGTCACCTAACAGTATCAAAGTTGGAGTCTTTTAGGGATAGGATTTTAGATAATTACCCAGTGTCAGTCTAACTCTTAAAACATTCTCTTTACCAACATTAACATTGGAAAGTTCCTGTGTGAAATTAGAATGACTGATTGTCATTCCATAATAATCAGATTAAACACCTTAATTGTATCAACAATGCTGTCTGGAACAGCATTTGCATCACTGTGATTAGCTGTGTCCCTGCAGGCTGTGTCATTGTTAGTTGTATCAGCAGCACGTGAAGGACAGTGTGCCCTTGTGCATACAATGCATGTTGAGCCCTCCTCCTCTCGTGACGTCACTGCCCACACTGATGAGAACGACCCTCGCGGCACTCCATGCCTTCGATGTCGGTGTGGTGCTGTAATGTCGACATGATGTAGTACTATCACTTTTAGGAGTGTTTGTTGTCTTAGGAGCACCTTGGCTACATCCTGGGTAAACTGAGGCCTTTGGAGGTGGAATAAATGGTTTACTCACTCCCCAGTTAGCGTGCAACACGCTTTGCCAGCTTGCTGCTTTTTGTAGAAAATAACACATCACAAGTCATTCACTAGACCGACTGGCAGGCGGCTGGAAACATGCACACACACTATCTACGCTGAAGTGGTCCTTTTTTGTGCTCTCAGCTCCACTGTATTTAAAGGGAAAGCAGACAACCAGTACAACTATACTGTTTTTCTAGCATCATTTGTTATCTTTTAGCATCTCGCATGTCACTGATAGTCCAGATGAAAACATTTGATGCACTGTATAAACATGCCACATGGCAGATAGCAGTAAATATATTGATGCAAGCAAAAATGTTTTGTATAAAAATTTGACTTGGCAGTTAACACACCTTATGCTTATCCTTCCCTATATCGTACACACTCCCTTTCCCTGTGTTACCAATGTCTCATGTGTTGATAATGGTAAGAACAGCTGCCTAGAGCCAGCGGGCTCCTCAGAAGCACTCAGTTCTTGTATCTCTTGTGAAGCCACATCATATGACCTGGAGGTACCTGACAGACTTACTCATAGACACTTAGCTGGAAGGGAAATTCAACATTTATTTTTTCCTATTAAGCTCAGAGACGGTCAAGATACCTTGAAGTGCCTTTATGCAAGGTTTAGACAATCAAATGACATGTTGTTATTATCCGTTTGGGGAAATTGGGTGAGCAAGCTTTGTTTGTGCTACTTCATGTCAAGTTCAGCCAAGTTTATGGCACTGACATCTAATCTTTCTCTGCAGTGATGTTCCAACAATGCCAATAGTGGATAAACTCAAGGAGGCATTAAAACCCAGTCGAAAGGACTCGGGTGATGAGGGTGACCTCAACAAACTGTTGGCGTCTTCGGCCAAAAAGGTCCTTTTGCAGAAGATAGAATTTGAGCCAGCCAGCAAGGGGTTCACCTATCAGCTGGACAGCTTGAAGAACAAGTATGTGATTCTCAATCCAAGGAATGAGGGTGGTACAGGGCAGAAAGCCACAGAGCCTCCCCAAATAAAGAGGCAAGGTGAGCTCTCAAACTGCACTGAAAATGTAGCTGAGGTTTATAGTTTGACCTTTGCCACCTTTTGATTCTAGCCCTGAAAGCTCAGTTCCTGTGTTCTGCACATTACTGCTCTGCTTGTCCCAAAATTGAATGCTTTCCTCATTCAGTCTCAGAAAATGTGGCTGGGGGCCAGAGCGATGGGATCCCGGCCCCGCAGAAGATGCTCTTCCCAGGGAACAAGCTTACCCTTAAATGGGAGCGTGTGTACAGGGTGGGAGCCGGCCTCCACAACCTCGGTAACACGTGCTTCCTCAACTCCACAGTGCAGTGTCTCACCTACACCCCGCCACTGGCCAACTACTTGCTCTCGAAGGAGCACAGCCGTGCCTGTGAGTATTTGAATCGTGCTCTTGGGATTTATGCTCCCAAATTTGTCCACATGTGCTATGAGGGATAAAACCTGCTTGATAAAGCCTCCATGACTATTGAATTGACATACATTACTGCATACACAAGGCTCATCTTTTTCAGTTTCTACCAACTCTTACTGAAAAATACCTGAACTGAAGGGTGACTTGCTTTTCATCTTTGTTCTTGGTGTCCAAAAACATTTGCAGGCACACAGGTTTAAAGGAAAACCAGTTGTTTTCCTTTGAAGTCCTCAAAATGTTTGTCTGGAAAACAGACAAACGTGGAGAAAACCAAAGTACGCTGCCGGTCAAGTAGAGTCAACCATCAGAGACCTTCAGATTGATGATTAAAATAAAATCTGAAGCATTATTTTCATCCTGTTTATGCCTTTATACATCAATAAATATCCATATATTTGTTTACAGAAATAAAATCAGGAATTGATCAGTATGTCTTTGCATGTGTCAGTATTCCTGTGATGATCCTGACTCGTTTTTAAATCCAGTGTGCTTTTAACTTATGCTGGTCTTTTACCTACTGTATGAAGTAGCTATATCAGAGACAGATTATACTGCTTTGTGATGAACCCCGAACAATCTGAATGCTGACTTTTAATGAGATCATGTTTGCAGTGCGATATGAATTGGTTAATTTGCATTCCCCCCAGTTTTCATTATAAAACTTTTATTTTGTGAGTGACTCTGACTCTGCTTTGTGGTTGTTGTCGTCATCTGTGTTTCAGGTCACCAATCAGGCTTTTGTATGATCTGTGTAATGCAGAACCATATCATCCAAGCCTTTGCCAACACAGGCAATGCCATCAAGCCTGTCTCCTTCATCAGAGACCTGAAAAGTAAGGCATCCATCTTTCTTCAGCTCCATGTGATTGGGTCAGAGCAGTTTGTGCTCACTAGTGTTGGTGTAGGTTCTGTTAGGAATCATGACCCACCTGATTTTAATGTTGAATACTGCCAGAGGCACAATGATGCAACACTGGCCACAGCGTACCATGTGACAAGAGCCAGTACCTGCAGTAGATAAGTGGAGCAATGAGGCTGCAGGCTGCGAATGAACACCATGTAGAGAGTAGGGATGAAGTGTGAGTTACACTTCAAAATGGCAAGGAGTGCGCCCTCCCTACCTGCCTGCTACTTCCTTATATGCTGCTGCAATCATGTCTCCACCTCCTCCTCCTCACCCCCCACCCCCTCTCCCCCTGATGCCCTCTCTGTCTCCTTGTGACTGCGGGCTGAGAGGAGCAGCTTTATCACAAAACTGTACAGTCCACCTTTTTTCCTCCTTTTCAGCTCGGACATAGAGATAGATATTCTACGTCTTTTAGAGTTTCTCTTGGCATTCGTTTAGTTAGCGGTTCCTCTGCAGTGAGAAATGTGGAACCACAGCTAGAAAAATGGAAATGCATATAACAAAAAAATCACCATGTGTTCATCAAGCTTGTCTTCCTCATAGCTGGGTTATCAAACTAAATAAAACTACAACCACCCCTTCAGCACCCACACATTTCCTCTGGTCAAGCTGTTGTCTCCCTCTTGTCTGAGAAGTGCACTGAACTGGTCATTAGTGCATGGTGTCTTATTCCTTTTTCCCACTCAGTGATGACTCATTGTTGTAAATGTGCCGGGAATATGGTGATGACCACATAACAATTCTACCAGCTCGTACCATCCCTTTGTTCCATTAGGAAATAACATCAGAGGCAAAGGGTTTAGAGCCATATTAGCTCTAATGTACTTTTAGATGAGACATCAGCCTGCTGAAGTCACTAAGTGACTGTAAGCTTTTTTATTAGGTCATTAGTGAACAGGTTGTGTGAGATGAGGTACCAGCCTTAGAGGCCAACTGTAAGTAGTGCCCAATGAAAGAATCCTGTTAAACCTCATAGCATAACACACTCCTCACTGATCATTAATATACAGTGGGTACGGAAAGTATTCAGACCCCCTTAAATTTTTCGCTCTTTGTTATATTGCAGCCATATGCTAAAATCATTTAAGTTCATTTTTTTCCTCATTAATGTACACACAGCACCCCATATTGACAGAAAAACACAGAATTGACATTTTTGCAGACTTATTAAAAAAGAAAAACTGAAATATCACATGGTCATAAGTATTCAGCCCCTTTGCTCAGTATTGAGTAGAAGCACCCTTTTGAGCTAATACAGCCATGAGTCTTTTTGGGAATGATGCAACAAGTTTTTCACACCTGCATTTGGGGATCCTCTGCCATTCCTCCTTGCAGATCCTCTCCAGTTCTGTCAGGTTGGATGGTAAACGTTGGTGGACAGCCATTTTCAGGTCTCTCCAGAGATGCTCAATTGGGTTTAAGTCGGGGCTCTGGCTGGGCCATTCAAAAACAGTCGCGGAGTTGTTGTAAAGCCACTCCTTCGTTATTTTAGCTGTGCGCTTAGGGTCATTGTCTTGTTGGAAGGTGACCCTTCGGCCCAGTCTGAGGGCCTGAGCACTCTGGAGAAGGTTTTCGTCCAGGATATCCCTGTACTTGGCCGCATTCATCCTTCCCTCGATTGCAACCAGTCGTCCTGTCCCTGCAGCTGGAAAACACCCCCATAGCATGAGGCTGCCACCACCATGCTTCACTGTTGGGACTGTATTGGACAGGTGATGAGCAGTGCCTGGTTTTCTCCACACATACCGCTTAGAATTAAGACCAAAAAGTTCTATCTTGGTCTCATCAGACCAGAGAATCTTATTGCTCACCATCTTGGAGTCCTTCAGGTGTTTTTTAGCAAACTCCATGCGGGCTTTCATGTGTCTTGCACTGAGGAGAGGCTTCCGTCGGGCCACTCTGCCATAAAGCCCCGACTGGTGGAGGGCTGCAGTGATGGTTGACTTTCTACAACTTTCTCCCATCTCCCGACTGCATCTCTGGAGCTCAGCCACAGTCATCTTTGGGTTCTTCTGTACCTCTCTCACCAAGGCTCTTCTCCCCCGATAGCTCAGTTTGGCCGGACGGCCAGCTCTAGGAAGGGTTCTGGTCGTCCCAAACGTCTTCCATTTAAGGATTATGGAGGCCACTGTGCTCTTAGGAACCTTAAGTGCAGCAGAAATGTTTTTTGTAACCTTGGCCAGATCTGTGCCTTGCCACAATTCTGTCTCTGAGCTCTTCAGGCAGTTCCTTTGACCTCATGATTCTCATTTGCTCTGACATGCACTGTGAGCTGTAGGGTCTTATATAGACAGGTGTGTGGCTTTCCTAATCACGTCCAGTCAGTATAATCAAACACAGCTGGACTCAAATGAAGGTGTAGAACCATCTCAGGGATGATCAGAAGAAATGGACAGCACCTAAGTTAAATATATGAGTGTCACAGCAAAGGGTCTGAATACTTGCCGTACCCACTGTATAAATGTTTTTTTTCCCAGTCATTAAAACTGCATTATAACCTGCAACTCTATTGTTTTTGAAATGAAAACCGATTTGGTTTGTCCACTTGCCATATTTGTTAAACAGACACATTTGTAGCCTTTCTATTGAGCAGAATATTGGATTGTTAATAATATAGCTGTTCTTCTGTCTCGTTGTCTACGGATTGATGTTATGCAAATAGGATTCATTTGAGCAGTCAGTTAATGATTCTAACATAAATGAACTTTTGTCTCTCTGGGTTAAAATGGCACACATTAGCTAACTTTCTTTTACTCGCTACAATAGTCATTACTATCCATTTAGGGATGTATAAAAATCTTTTTTGCTCTGAACTCCCCTGACTCAGAAAGTGGTGTGGCTGAAACATGAGTAATTATCATAGAGCACTTAGTGCTGTGGAAGCACTAAGTGTTGGGAAGATTGGATTGAAGCTAACGTGCACTCTTGTCCAACACAGAAATTGCCAGACACTTTCGCTTTGGAAGCCAAGAAGATGCCCATGAATTTTTGCGATACACTATCGATGCCATGCAGAAAGCCTGTCTCAATGGGTACCCTAAGTAAGGCTTTACTGTTGTTTCGGAAAAGTATGACGATACTAGGTTTTACGTAAATATTGTTTGATCGTTTCTGGTTTCTTCTCGTTTGTAGGCTTGACAGACAGACCCAGGCCACAACGCTGGTTCACCAGATCTTTGGAGGTTACCTCAGGTCAAGAGGTACTGACGTTTTCACAGATAAAAATGCCTCCAGATGTCTGTCTGTTTTTGGTGTTGTTACTGATTTCCCATCAGAGTAGTCTAAGTCTGTTGGTGTCAACAAAATGTTTATTGTTTAAAACAGTCCTAATTGCAATGCAAGGAAAATGAGGAGGTGCCATACTGGACATCTTATCTGTCTTATGTAGGGGGATGTGTCTCCCTCTCACACTGTTCAATCTGTATGTCGATTGCTATTCTGTTTTAATTTAGCTTCTATTTGACAAATTGTACATTAAGTGTATGTGTTTAGGCAAGGCACAGTAGGCACTAGTGTAAACCTTTGTACTGTGTCCACCTGCTGCTTCACCTCACCAAACAGTGTTGGGATGCATGTTTCACTGAAATGCTGCAGACTTGTTATTGTGTACCTCTATATGAGCGTGTGTCCTTGCAAATGAAATGGCTTTAGTGTTTGACTTTGTTCGGGTGTCAATTTGAGCTAATGTGCTCTGAAAGTAGCGGACTAGCACTGCTACCTGTCAGTTAGTAACAATTGGATCTGGATATAAGAAGAGCAAGAAATGTAAACTGAAGAAATGTAAAGGTATTTTCCCCTAATGTTTGATTTGAGCTCGGAGGCAGTCGGCAGTCAGCTCTTTGTTTACAGGAAATGAAACAGAGGTCTCTGTGAAACATTTCCAGTAATCACTGTCAGCTCTGCTACATTAACGGATTGCTTTCTGTTGAAATAGCTCCACACGTGAGAGTCAGATTTTGTTTTTAATTTTGTCTTTCAGTGAAATGCTCTATTTGTAAAAGTGTGTCAGACACGTATGACCCATACCTGGACATTGCTGTGGAGATTCGGGTAGGTTTTACAGTTTGTCTTATGCCCAGTTCATACTACACGATTTAAGCCTGATGACAGCCCGACTGACAAACTGTGTCTGACACGACATTCGATCGTTTTATTCCGTATAGTGTACCATAGTAAACGACAACTTTACGACGCCCTGACACAAAGTCCAGTATGTCAGAATTTCTTTTCATCGTCTACGACGTGTTGGGCCAACGCTGACCAACAGGCGCACAGATGGCTCATCTGTTCACACCGCTTCTGGCATAATGGACTGAACCTTATTCATTAAATATCACAGTGATACAGCTAACGTTAGCACAGTGGCTTTCACAGTCAGTCTTGTGAAATAGCTAGCTAGTTTTTGGTTTTTCTTCCGACTCAAAACACTTATTTTTAACTGCTACTTAAAGTCCTCAGTGAAGGACAGACAATACACAGGCTGCTGCCCTCTTCCTGCAACCCAAACACTGGTCCACGGGCTTTTTTACCCCCGGTTTTTTTTATGCTTTTCTGAACACAAGCAGCCAGTATTACATATACCACAGACACTATTCTGTCTCCTGCTCCCTGGCTGCCTCCAAGTTGTGAACGATGTCAGGATGTGATCTGTTGGGCACCAACATGTAGTCTGTCATAGCCCCTGTCTAAGAATTTATGACTCCTATAATCTGACATAGTGACCATCGTATCAGACAAAAAAATCATGTAGTCTGAACCAGGCATTACCAGTATGTCTTATTTCCATGAAATTATTATATGCATACAAGCTTTTTCCCTCTGAATGTCATAGTTTTCTGTGCTTGTCTTTTAGCAAGCTGTAAACATAGTGCGAGCCCTGGAACTGTTTGTTAAACCAGACGTATTAAGTGGAGAGAATGCCTACATGTGTGCCAAGTGAGTGCCAGTCACGCAGCATCATATATTTTTAAGTAAATTTGCAGGGCATTGAAATAGATTTAAAAACACAAATTTTTCTCTAGGTGCAAAAAAAAAGTGCCAGCGACCAAACGCTTCACAGTCCATCGAACATCCAATGTACTGACTCTGTCACTGAAGAGGTTTGCCAACTTCAGCGGAGGCAAAATAACAAAGGTTAACAAATCGCCCTCATACCATTGACTATTTAAAAGAGCTGTCTCATTTCTTAGCGTGTTGAACATTTCCATATGTTGTTTTATTCTTCAGGATGTTGGATTTCCAGAATTTCTGAACATCCGCCCCTACATGTCTCAGAGCTCAGGCGACCCTGTTATGTACGGCCTCTATGCTGTTCTGGTGCACTCTGGCTACAGTTGTCATGCTGGCCACTACTACTGCTATGTAAAGGTCAGGTCATCTTTTTATTTTTTTTTTGTTTTATTTAGAATAAGTACCTCGAGATGAGGCATCTTGTTTTCAACCACCTGTAAAAGCAAATAAGAAAAATGCTTAAAATAAAGGTCTTAACTACAGACTGTGTAATGATGGATGATGTGACGGCTTTATTTTTAAATGTTTTTCACCTCCTTGTTTCCTTTCAGGCAAGCAATGGACAGTGGTACCAAATGAATGATTCAATGGTGCACTCCAGTAACATCAAAGTGGTCTTGAACCAGCAGGCTTATGTGCTTTTCTACCTGAGGTAAAACACTGGTGTGCTGCTAGGGATCAAAGAAGGTGGTGCCTGTTTCTCCTGGAAGTATAATTAGCTAAACCAGGTCCTTTATTTGTATGTTGAAGGATCCCTGAAACCAAGAAGAATGCAGATGGGCAGACCACCAAGCAGGGGATGTTGCATCCTGGGAAGAACAGCGTGTCGTCTGAACAGATAAAGAGGGTTAACCTGAACGGACCTCTCTCCTCCCCACAGGTCACAAAGGTATAGGACTTTTAAGATGAAATGCTGGAAGTTGTGCTCCCAGTTTTAACATTTTGGTCAAATATATTTTTAATACAAGTTCACCTCTTTACAGAAACTTGAGCCTGCACAACTGCGTAAGATCCAGTCTGTGGATGGAGGTTTGGGCTTGCCCGTTTCCAGAAATGGGGTGAGCTCTCAGCCACCGCCCAGACTTTCCAACTGGATGCCATCCTCCAGTGGCCCACCGAAGCTGCCAGGTGGACCCACGGCTATCGAGGAGCCTTTTAAGAAGCTAAAGAAGCCCTCTCCTCAGAGCCAAGCACCGTCCCGCAGCAGCACTCCGACCCCTTCCAACAATGGGGTCAGCAGGACGGATGGAGATAAAAAGCAAGGTGGCGAGGGCAGAGGCATGGCAGTGTCTACCTCATTTAAGTCTTTGTCTGACTCTTCCTCTGCCGACAGCACTGACTCAAAGGTAACAGAAAAAGCACTAACATGCATCTTATTTTAAAGGCAGAATCATCTGATCTGATCGTATGCATCGGGATGTGCAAAGTATGTTGATGTCAAAGTAGATGTGAAAATTGTCTAAAGGGCTCTCTGCCAAAAGACATCTTGATCTCAGTGAGACCTACTGTTTAAAGACATGAAATAACGTTGTTGGGTAAATGGCCCACATATTACAGATACTTTAGATTTTTCTTGTGCCATTTAAGGAGATGCATCTCAGACCAAGTGTGGATGCACCAAAGCATAACCGCAGGCTATGATTGCCTTTGCTAGGACTCCATGGGTCCCAAAAGTGCACCAGTAGGTGAGATTCCCACCACACCTCGTAAAGGTCCCAGTGGCCTGGCGTCTCCAGCCAAGAGTGTGGAGCGCTCTCAGAGCACGGAGGAGCAGAAGACGGCAAAAATAAAACCCCCAGCCCTCAACAACATCACAGCCGAAGCCACCAGCACCATGTCTCCTCCCCCTGCCAAGAAACTGGCCCTGTCAGCCAAGAAGGTGAATTTCATTCCCATCCACAAGCAGCAACACCACTTCTTGTCTTACTGCAAGCTCATGAAGCCTTGGTGTCCTATTGCCACCTTCACACTGCTCTCCAAAATGTGATCATTTATTTCATTAAGTAGTTTTATTAATGCAAGGAAACGCTCCTTTTCTAGTTTAATTTCTGCTATGTGTAATTTGTTTTTTCTCCAGTGTGCCTGTCTAATCAACCACATGGTAGCACTTGTTTAGACTTTGTCTTTTTCCTTTAGTTTGTTCTTTTTTTCTAACCATTTCTGATTCTTCTCTGCCATACCCTTTCCTCTTTGTTTTTCTCCCTCCATCTTTTCCTTCTGCCCCATTAATCTGCCCCCATTGATTCTTTTCCTTATTTTTGTCACATTCATGGATATTTTCTTTAGACCACCAAGTTTTTATTTATGTCGATAACTGCAGGCTCGCAGCCGGAGTCCGAGCAGCATTGATGCTCTGCCCCCATTGCCACACCAGCCTTCCAGTGACCCCATGCATCAAAATCAGCTTAACTCTCCCACCTTTGCTTCACCTTCTCACACTCACAGGTATAAAGTATGAGGCAATCACAAGAAAAGCAAATGGTGTTCAGATTCATCCATGGGAAATGACAATGACAGCATTTATCCAGATTCCCTCTCTTCTCTCCACAGAGCTAGTCCATTCCATTCACCCAAAGTCCAGTCTTCACCTTTTGCTCACTCAAGTGCATCACTCAAACAGCTGAGCCATCAAAAACAGTCCCTTCTCTCCACACTGCAAAAACCAAATGCCAGCCTTTCTCTTAAAACCAATGGGCTTCACAGTCCCAGCCCACAGAGCCCCAAGTCTTCCAACAACTTCAGCTCCATGGTGCAAGAGCCAGACAGCCCTTCATCTCAGAAGATCAACCAAAAGAAGAAGAAAAAGAAGCGGCGCCATTCTGAGGTGGAGGGTGACGCAGATCAAGTCACGTCCCCAGTTACAGTAACACCGTCCAACCTCTTGGAATCTGCTCTCGAGAAGAAGCACAAGAAGAAAAAGAAGAAGAAGCGAAAGAGGGAGAATGAGGATGGAGAGAAAGTACAGGAGAGGGAGTGTGTCCCATCTCATCTGGATGCATCAAATCAGGAAGAGGACTGGTGTAAAGGTGGCATATGGAGTTTAGCATCCCACCCAGATGCAGAACAGTCTAAACAGGCGCCTCAGTTAACTGCCACAACCCAAACGCAGTGTGAGTCCAGTCAGGAAGAGCAGGGAAGGGACTCGGTGTTGCTAAAGAAGAAGAAGAAGAAAAAGAAAAGGAAGAAGATGGAACTGGTGGAAGCTCTACAGGACACGACTCCAGCATGCTCTGCATCAGAAAAGTGGGTCGAGGTTTTGTTAGTGTGTTTAGTTACTTGTCTTTGTGTCCCTGAAAGAAAATACAGTCATGATTAACTTTGTTCAAAAAAAAACACAGCCTCTGGTTCAGTTTGAGTTATTGGTTTGGGAACCACAAGGCACATAGCTGTGCTCCTGTAACAACCAAGTAACTCTTTAGTCACACTCTGTTTATGACCAACAACACACACATACAATATTAATCTTCTTTTTGTCAGTAAGCACATTGAACTAACGGAATTCAGTTTTTGCCCCAACAGCATTTCAGACATCAAGGCCACAGTCATTCAGAATGACACAGGAGATTTGATAATGCTGAAAAAGAAATTAAAGATGAAGAAGAAGAAAAGGCTAAAGGAAGAGGTGGGACTGTGGGAGGAGAGCAGGCGATGTTCAGAAGGGCAGGATGATGAGCCTAAAACAGCAGAGCCCCCTTCTAAAAAGAACAGCAAAATAAGCCACCAAAACTCAGGTATGTGAATTTGAGTGCCTACACATTCTGTACATGCACAGAACAGATTTGTACTTTTGCTGTGCAAACTAAAGTGCGGAGTGTGAGATCTTGTTGCCATGCCAACGCAGAACATATAATACCCTTCTGTACTGATTAGAGCTATTTGCCGAAAATCGCTCTGCACCACCACAGCCCCTCAGCCTTTCATTTGAGTGACCTGTAATTTCGCAATTATTAAGAGAGTATGACTCATTGCATTTTTAGAATGCCAGATTTAATCACTTCTTCTTCTTTTTTCTGTGCTTTTCATTTCTTTCTGCTGATTGTTTTCTCAATCCAGCCACAGTAGTAGCGTGGGACAGCCAAGTGAAAGATGGCTACAAACGCAACCAGGCGCCAGCAGCTGATGGAAGCGCACCAAGAGAGAGCGCCCTGATCCGAGCTGCTCCCAGAGCCTGGGATGGGACAAAGACAAGTAGTGTGGTAGAGGAGCTCCTTAGGAATGCAACAGATAAGGCCTATGGCGCCAACGGTAACACACTTACTGCTGTGTACATTTGAGCCTTTATATTTCAATTTCATCATGTTTAGTAAAAGATGTTTTTCTGTATGCATTTATGGGTGTTTGTCTCATGTAGTCCTCAGTTGGGATGGAGAGGTCTCGGCTATTAGTAGAGATGCCATTGAGGATGCTCGTCATGCCAAGTGTGACACTGTGATCGATGAGTGGGATGAAGACTTTGACAAGGGAAAGGTGAGGACAAATTGGAACATGGGGAATTATAAGAATAATGTCTTAGATTTTGGTTAGAGATGCACCGATTCCGGTTTGCTCATCTGACCTTGTAATTGACAGCATACACAAATATTTCTACAGTTTTCTTTAATGGAAAAATTAAATTGTAAGAAAAATAAAACATTGTATTGAAGTTTAACATTTTCTAACAATCCTTTTAACAACCCTCTAACTAAAAATGAAGTACATTATTTGTACGTTTCCAAATATAAACAGGTACAACAGGCAATAGAACTTGAATGTCTGTTACTACTTTTTGTAGTGTGTGTAGTTTGTATTTGCTGTGTTTTACCACAGGTTAGATACATTGTACATGCGGTTCATGTGTGACCAGCGATTCCCTCATTGTGTATTGTTTGTTGGAGATTTGGGCGTAGTTTCCTCTTCTCCAAGGTGTTTCTCTTGGCTCCTCTGTGTGCTCTTTGTACACCAAGTAATTCCAGTGCTTGAGTGAACACCCATCCGTTACAGACACTGGCCCGAGTCTCGCTCAAAATACACACGAGATGCTACATGCTGCACACGCTACACTTTTGGTCTGTGCCATTGCGTGTGCAACATGGACTGCCGTGCCTCTAAATCTCATCAGCACAGAATTGGATATCGCAGATGGATAAGGTCGCCGGTCAAGGCCCATCAACGCTGAAAACTGGCCGTTTCCAGCCTCTGATCACTGCATCTCTAATGTTGTTGTTTCATGTGTATTAAAGTACAAATTTAGCACTGCCATTGCTTGTTGGGCTTATTCTCACGCTCCCTTTTCACTTCTAAATGAACAGGTAAAGAAAATGAAAAGTTATAAAAAAGTGAAGTGGAGAAGTGGCAGCAACATCTTCCAGAAGATCCAAGACAGGAGGAACAAGTGGTCGGTGACACCTGGAGGGAAGAGAGTCTTTGGAGTCCGTCGCTGAGAGTTCAGGCTTCTGTCAAAGTCCAACTGACTGGAAATTGAGACAACAGTACTGTATACCAAACCTCTATACCTTTTCTCAGTCTCTTGCTCTCTCTCTTTTTTCTTTTTTTTTTAAATCTGTCCTGTTCACGTCAGACCCAGAAGATTCAAGGGTCAAAAGCAGCACAGCAGGCTGTCTGACAAGCAGCCCCTTCAATACAAAGTTTAAACTAAGCAAAACTAAATGTTGTCTTCATTGGCCAGATGGATTTCAGTACCTGCATCCCATTTTAATTCAAATGCCACAGTTAGTGGCTTGAGCTTTTCTATGCATGCTGTATTTAACAGAAACCTTTACACATCCATGTCGCATGATTATTGTGTGTTGGCATCTTTTGAGCTTTGGTCATTGCCCCAAAACACTGATATACCAAAAAAAAAAAAAAGTTAGAGTAATAATAATGAAGTATAAGCTCTTTGGCCATGTCGTATTGAAAACTGTACATGATCTCAGAGTGAACTATGCTGATTTTACATACATGAGGGCTCAGTAAGTTGGACTTTTAAAAAGTGGCCACTTTAACCCTGCTCCTGAAATTATTCTGTACCAAATCACAGAGATCCAAAATTGTTTATTCATGAAAACTTTATTTTAGATTTTTGTGTCATTTTCTTACTTTATACCTTTTATCCACTATTGTGTCATGCTGCTGCAGTGTTTGTGCCATGAGGTTTTTCTTTTTGTTTTTAAGGACCAAGGTTTTCCTGCATACTGTTGGTAAAATTAGGGAAATCTCTGCCATATTTAAATGAGTTAAAAAAAAAAAACATTTAACACCATATATAAACATTTTGATTGTTTGAGGAAGTGTTATTACTTTGATCATGTCAGAATATTTACCTGGAAATGTTCTGACAGCTTGTGAATTTGCAAAGCAGAGTTTAAGGTTCTTGAAGGAAATCAGACTGGAGCCTTTATTTTATTTCATTTTATTTTCTACTGTGCAGCTGTTAAACTGTGTAGCTCATCTCATCAGTCCAGCATTCAGAAGGTCTCTCCATCTGGAGATCTGACTGTTCCATCCTCTGTAACAAACCTCACCACAAACTGTTCTTTAGCATTTTTACTAAAATAAAAAGGTGTAATTTTATACTTCAGGCACTGTGTTAAAATGGGACTGTCACATGCTAATAATTTCTTTTCCCCTTATGTAACTCTATGCAATTTTCCAGTGGTCATGCTTGTCACTTATCAACTGGGCTGAGACTCAGGAACCCAGACATCTTGTATCCCATCTTCATCTTTGATCAGACTCCCCAGTTTCACATCACTGTCCCTCTCCCTGGACCACCATTATGCATCCTGTACATCCATTAGAAACTGTTTCATACAAAGTATTTCAGGTGTTGAAAACATGGGATCATCTTGCACCAATCCAGGCACATACATAGAGAAACTAATACCAAAATGCTTTGCCAGTGTAGAAGACTGTACAGTGCATTTATGCTACCTGTGTTTCCCTTCAGTGCTGTAAAGATTGGCCCATGCATTGTTCATTCTAGAGATGTTGCCTTGAATTGGCTATAAAAGAGTATAGGATTTATTGTAAAAATATATAATTTCAAAAGGAAATGAAATCTTTAATGTGCTACTAATACTTGGTTCAATTGATGGATGTTAACTTGAGAATTTATCTGCAAATGTGTATGTTCATTTGTGTATAAGAGAGTTGTCTGTTTCCATGCAAGACCTTTCCTATGTCACTGTAACGTGTACCGTACAAGAGGCTATGACGGTCTCCTTTTCATAGGGCGTGTTTGTCAGCTGTGAAATCGATGTAGGGTACGACTCTCAAACTGACATGGGAACAGTTACCAGTTTCAGTGGACGGTCCACGTGTTTGCATTGATGGATCTATATTTTGCACCACCTTTGCTGACCAGGGAAGAGACCTTTCATAATGAAAGTGGATCTTACCACATTATAGTTAACTATAAAGTTGCAATAAAGTTGTGACTTTTGTGAGCTGATTCTCCAGTTTACTTCAACAACTTCCATGGTTTTCTATTTTTTGTGTTATGTCATTAGAAATTAGGTAATTTCATTTAAAAAAGGAGCAGTGTCAATATTTTCCATTGTTACTGTGGTTGGGGGGGGGGGGGCTATTATCACAGGGACATACTTTTGTTAGACCAGTTGGGCTTAGCTAAAATCACATTTTCAAGAAGAGTGAGAAGTAATTAGAACTGGGCTCGTGGCCACGCCCATTCAGTGACGTCACACGTAGTTCCCCTCCTGAAGCGCCCGCAACTTGATTTCAGGTACAAAATGTCTTCTTTATAACATGCACGCTATAAGCAAAGTAAGCGACCGGTGAACATAGAACATTTAGTAGGCACTCACCAACAGGAAGTGAATATTGGACTAATATTCACCGCTGGGGGTGTAAATGTGGAGGGAAACATTAAAAAACAATAGACCAAAGCGTTAGAAAAGTTGTCTTGCTGTTGTCTGCAAAATTATTCTTTATTAATGTAACATAATCCGCTGTTTGCTTACATGTAGTTTTTGTTTTCTGCACAGTAAATGACACAACTCGTGCCCGTATTCACAAAGTTGTTGGTTAATGATAAGTTCGAGCGTGACATCACATCTGGGAAAGGAGGGGCCAGCATGTGCACCGGCTTCTCTGGATGCACAACGGCCACCAGCCAGCAGTGGCAGGACACAAGCATCCTAAACGGGCTCTGTAAACAAAGTGAACCGCAACAAGCTGAAAAGTAGCACCTAGGAGCTTTATCAAACCGAGATCTTGGGGAAACAGAGAAGCCATAGCGAAGAAGAGACGACAAAGGGAGGGAAGAAGGAGGTATCCGGATTGCAGCGGGCGCTGGTCGAGAGCCATCCCCGGACAGTGACGCCTCCGGCAGCATCAGAGCCACCAGGATGCAGGGGGAGAATTACGGTTTGTTTTCATGCACTGTTCGGCATTTAGTGGATGTTTTGGTCCAAGCCACAGACCAGTGCCATGAGTGTATATTTAGCTGTGGTGTCTCTCTGTAGTCTCCTGCTCTGCTGTGCCAGCTGATCTGAAATGACAGACTAGTAGAGATGCTCATGCTGCCGGTCTGACTGTTGAAATGATAGCATGGCATAGTACAGACCAAGTTCTAGTCCGCATTATGCCATGTTTAACACTTGTTTATCTAAGGAAATGTATACACAGCAAAGGAAATACCTTGCTGGGTTTTGTATAGCCTAAGCCAGCTTTAAACAGGTGGTCCTTGTGGTAATCACTGCCAGAAAGATATAAAAAGATCTGTAGGATGAATTATTAAGCATCACACTGCAGCTATGACAACACACAAAATAGATGTAGTGACAAACACTGGGCTCTATAGATGACACACGTTTACAAAATGCCTTTTTATAAAATTGGCCTCACTGCTGAAACTAACCATCTTCCAGAAAATTCAACATCCTGACATCATGTCTAGGGTGACCATCATAATGATGTCAGGCCAGGATGAGTTTAGCTGATGGCTCAGCTTAGGCTATGACAGAGTCCTCATTTCAATTATTTAGCAGTTTAGGTTTTCTCTGAGCTTAATGCATCTCAGAATAGAAACCACCAGCTTTGGCCTCATTGCAAGATTTCAACTGATGCTCTGCACGCGAAAAAGGTTGACTTTCTGTGAGTCACAAGAGAAAGAAAAGTTTTAGTTTAGCCTAGTTAGAAATACACATTCTAGATTACTGATTTGTAGGTCTACTCTCATACATGTATAGTGTCTTTGCTTCTGTCCAAAGAACAATTTGTCTTGGTCTGTTCATTGCGTTTTCATTATATCAGGCTCCAGTGGACACTTTAGCCCACACAGCATGTTTGCCATCAACCCCAGAGAAGGATAATCTTATTTATTTGCAGCAGCCTTCACTTGTTAGTACCTTCTTATTTGCGATTCAGATGAAGAATCAGTCTATGATTATGTAATTATTTGTTAAAGTGTGAGGCATAAGAGAAGCTCCCAGCACATTCAGATAACACTCTCACTGTCCCCGACACCTCCATAGTCAAACCGGCAGCTTCTCTGTCTGAATGGGTAAGTACAAGTCATATCTCTTCTGTCCCTGAGCACTGTGGCTGTTCAGCATAATTGAACTCTGAGAAAGAGAGAAGCTAGAAGTAATCCCTCAGCTGTCAAGGCTCGATTCTGACAGACTTCATTTTATTTTGGTTAAGCTGGTTTTATACGTAGCCTAGACTTATGCAACAAAAATGTGTGACAGCGATGAGCTGCCGCCTTCTAATATTTTATGACAGGATTATCATACTGTGGTTTGGAAGTGTGTTTCTGTGATGTTGCTTCTACTGTATATGTGCTGGTACCCATTCATTGGGTGTGGTCTGTTTTAAGACTCGCTTCAAAGGCTTTGAGCTGCAGGGTGTCACAGTGTTTTTATTGCAATCTACCTACACCTGCCAGTGCAACTCAGTTTTTCTTTGCAAATACTGTATGTGCACACGGAGAAAGCAGCACGGCTGTTCGTTGGTGAGGTGCACTATAGCGGCAGGTGTGGTTGTTGTGGTTATACTTGTCATCTCGACCTCTTCTCCTCAGCTGGGTGATTGACATGTCAGAAGTACTGTAGCTTCTACTGGCCTGTAATATGTTGTTTTTCTGCTGTATACTGTCACTTTCTAACCATGTGATGACGAGAACGGTTTATCCAAGTACTAAGCTCATCTCGCATTCAAAGCACTGAAAGACGGTCAAAGCGACAGCAGCAGCAACATCTCAGTGGACATTTGCAGACACATCTTTATTCTCATTTTTAAAAAAAGATGACATCGAAATCAAAGAAGAAACTAAATCTGTCATCTCAAAGTTTAGGCCCACATCTAAAAATAAACATTCCTATAACCTAGATAACAGACATGTTCCTTTGTTTTCCGTTATTAAATCAACAGCACTCACAAAGAGATGCAGATAAGGAAAAGAAAAATAAAGGATATTAACACTTTAACACATTTGACAGGATATTGGGCAACGGGCGCCACAGCTTGCCTAATCTATATTTAGGTTGATAAGTCGGATCCTCTGTGGTGAGGATATTCAGCTGAGTCGTACCAGCAGAGGTGCTAGTTATGCCCCCACGCCCATCCAGTTGTTGTTAGTCACTGAAATTGACACTAATGTTAGGCTGCTTTGTACAGTGGGAGTTCCACTAACACAGATCAGCAGGCTCTGTGTGGGTTTTATATCCAGCTGGGGAAACTTTTTCAGTGCAGAGAAGACTGTCTACATACATGATAGAAGACAAACATATAACCAATTTTCTGCAGAGTCCCCCAGTAGGCTGTCTGCTGTGGGAGCTGAAGGATTTCTGATTTTCTGCTTGTACATGGATGCTCCACTGAGTTTATTCACCTATATATATACATTTCATTGCTAAAGTAAAGCTACTTCTGCTTTAAACTTCTGTTCAGTAAACTCCAAACACCTTCTGCCTGATAGGTGAACTAAGAATAAAAGTGTCATTGCATGTTGTGTCCACATGGTGGCACGCATGTACAGCTGCTCAAGGAAACTTTCTTTTGGGTCCAGTTCCAGTCCTACCTATACAGAACAATGCAGACGTGTCTTCTTATCAGCCACTTTTCCTGCTAAATGAAGTTGTTTGTGTCATGATTCAGGTGCACATTTAATCTCGTTTTGCGTGAAATAATTTCTGCAATGTGAACACATAGGAAAATTCTTTTTTAAGTACCTCCATGTGCGATCACAGATTGCAGAATCGGCTATAGAACAGCAACTGTGAAAAGCTGAGCTCATACAGGATTAATGATGTACTTGTAATATGTTTTTGTAGATATGAGTGGGTTTTGCTATTCTAGTAGGCAGATAGCAGCACGTCCCCCCCCCCCCCGGGTGTTCCCTCGGGAGGCCGTTTTGGTCAAGTGAGCTGAATATTTATGTGCCAAAAACTATTAGTCTGTAACTGTAGAAGTTAGAAAAATTCATATTAATATTAATTTAAACCATTGAGACAAATTTTCACAAAGATCTCTATGTGACATAATAGTCATCCAGTGTTCCAATAGTACTATATAACTGATAATTGTGTATGGGCAGTGTAGGCGCCTGTCAGCGCTTCCCCTAAAGGTTGTCCAGATTGTTCCAAGCTCTCAGTGACTGCATCTGGTGCTGCAAGTGTCAGGTAGCTTTCACTTTAACTAACAAGTCCATATGAGCCACTATTAAACATAATGAATTGGAATGTTATTGTTAAGGTTAATGTGCCTTTATGGCCTTTATCGGTAGACTTTCAGCTTTCTGTGTGGAGCTATGGCCACTTAACAGTTCAGTGTAATAGAATGACAGCATCTATCTGTCTGTCTGTCTATATCTATCTATCTATCCATCTGTCCCTCCACCCACCCACCTGTTTACATGTTCATATTCTCCTCAGGTGCTCTGTCAGTTGCTGACAACATACTTTCATTCAGAGGGGAACTGCAAGGTGGAGTTGAGCAGAGGGTGAGAATCCATACTAAAGTAGGGAAGGGAAACATTTGTGCTGACTTCAGTGAATGCTGTGCTGCCAGTCTTCTTGTGACATGACCATTCCTTTGGGTAATGCACCATTTTAAAGTAGCCAGTTCGCACAGGGGTCAGTCTGAGACTGACGAAATGGGAAATGATGATTAGATTAGAAGTGATGTCATAGTCATGAAAACGGTACAGATGCAGCACGTGTCATATCTACCTTATCACATTCAGTAATTGCCACCTAGCTCGAGGGCTGTCATGGCGCCCTCAACAGCATGATTGACAGACAGGGCAGAGTTGAAGAATGAATTCATGACTTACACTGAATGCAAGAGGCTGTGAGAAAGGAGTGGCAGACACACTGTGTGACAGACAGGAGGGCTACTTCAGAGAGTGAAAGTAAACATTTTACACTTAACGAAAGGAAGTGAAAATCCAAAATGGAAAAACATCTGTGACAGAACTACACCAGTTTTTGTTGTGAGACGACGTGTGTGTGTGAGCGACAGTGGAAGAATCCATGTGTGTTATGTGGCTCCAAGACCCTAAAATGTGTTTTTTATTAAATGCAATAACTCTCAGTTGGTACGAAAATAATGTAATCAAAACAAATGGCTCATAGCTATTTTGCCCAGGAGCAAATAATTTCCTCTATCTCGTTGCTCAGCAACAGGGAAATCTTGATTTTATGTACAGGACTTCTGAATCCAAAACTGATGAGTGACTGGAAGCTAAAAGCAACCAAGAGAGGAGACAGAATCCAAAAGCTGCAGCGCACAAAGCAGAACGACTGCTGTTGTTAGTTTGCCGTGACTGTCGTGCATAGTAAAACTTTGAATTTCTCCTTCATCGTTTCTTTAATTGATTTTCCTCGACATCTCTCTCTCTCTTTATATGTTTTATCAGGCATATGTTGTTGCAGAAAAAGTTATAGAAAATTCATTTTGATACATTAATATCATGCTTTAACTGTAAACTTAGTTTTGAATTTGTGTGTGGAGTCTATAAGGTCTAAGAATATCTGAATAAGTAGCAAGAGAGTGCAAGTGGGAGAGAAAGAGAGAGAATAAAAGAGAGAGAAAGAGCAGAGGAGGGTAGAGAGAGGCTGAGACACTCGTGCGAAAGGGGAACGGTGAGAAAGCAGAAGTGATTTCAGCGTCCTAGCAAGTTGTGCAGTCTAATCGAGGGGGAAGAGAAAGTAGGTGAGTGTGAGCCACTGGCCCTGGGGAGCGGCGAATTCATCCGACTGGGGGATTAGCTGAAGCAGAGTGGAAACAAAGCAGGACCTTATAGTTGGAGTCTCTTCTTCACGGTCAGAGCAGCTGGGAGCTCAGATTGACTGCCGGCAGCGGCAGGGTACCTGGGCCTTTGCTACTTCCCTTGAACGCCTTCTGAATTGTCAAGAGGGAGCAGTTTGGACATTAACACAGCTGCTAGCAGACACATACCTTCACACGCAATTTCCACAATTTCCACACTGCAGCTATGGGGACAGTGAGTGAACTTTGCGTGTCGAGCCTTCAGACATTCTTGTGTCCAGCTGTGAAGCCAATCCAGCAAGCGCCAGGTAAAGTCTGAACGTGAGCCTTGAATTGCATGTTTGTTGGCCTGTGTGCCGAGACCCTCTGGCATAAAACACTCTGTAATTATTTTAAAACCATGTGATAAGCCTATGATAGACTGGATGGATGGATGGATGATTACAGTTAGTTTTCAGTGACTTCTCTCTATATAACCTGTTGATTGACAGTGTCCATGTGCTTGTACGTGTTTGTGTGACCACTGGCACAAACCATTGGACAGAAATAGAGGGAGCTTCTTGTGGCTTAAGGAGGCTCTCTCATTTAGTACAACTTAAAACCCTGCCCTGGGCACATGCACTGGGAGAGAGCTAATAATATTACGTAGGCTACCTACAGAGCAAATGCAGTCTTCAGTAGTAGTTCCCCCTGGTACATGAAAACCCTGAAACCTCAGGTAAAAATGCAGCTTGTCAAGCGCATATTCTCTGCATTGTGACGGGCTCATGTTTGTGCTCCTGTCCTGCCTGGCTGTGCATGTAAACATCTCTTCTTGCCAATAGTTGCTTTGTCCTTCCATAATGTGGATGGCGTTGTGTTTACTGGCTATCACATCCTAAACCACGACGAACATCTCTCTGTGTTTCCCAGTTTAATTACAGATGGAGGAGCAGGAAGGAGTGAGGCTGGCTAGTGTTGGTATCTTTCGGAGTTTGTTTATGCTCACCATCTGTCTCCATATTTCCAGATTTGTTCTTTCATTCTGTAGTCATAACAAGATCTGAATAGTGATGTGTGTGTTTGTGGTCTATTGTTTTGGATTGGTTGTTAAGTATCGCTTCATTACTTTGCACTGTGGGGTGGTGTTCAGGTTCCCATTGCGAGTGTTGGCAGACAGTGTTGAATCAGCTGACTGAGTGTGTATCAAGGGGAAGCAATGCTGTCTCAGCCATTTCAAAACACCTGAATCAGCACTAGGGACGTGAATGAAAAGAGAACACTTTTGTGTTGTGGTTATTCAAGAAGGAAAGTCATCTGGATTGCTGTGGTGTTAGCTGAGAATTTCTGTGAAGCAAACTAAATTGACTGACATATTTGGAATTGAAAAAATATCATGAGTTCTAGATAAATGCTGGTTTGTCATTTGGATATTTAGCTTCCAGTCCAATTTGTGGGCTGAAAATGAAGCGATACATTCCCAAAGGCTTCACTTCAGTTGTCAACCGCCTGCAAGTGTCAGATTTTTTGCTTAAACTGTAATAAAAACATTCATATTTTGTTGGCAGCCATTGCATTTTGGGCCTGTAGAAGTGGGAAGCAATTGGACAGTGTACTGTAAGTGTTAATGTTTCTGTTTTTGATCATGAATCATGCAAGTGATTCATGTATGACTCATCTAATGCTTGTCCAGCAAGTTCATATTGGGCCTGTAACACTATTAAATCACAATGCTGTTTGACATGAGCTGTTAGAGAAAACAAGTGCAAATATTAGTAAGAAAAAGAAACACTTCACTGGCTGTCCTCATGTAGTGATGTGCCATTTCCCAAAGTGTTTATGTTTCACAAGGGATGCAGACTTCTCCTTTCCATCTAAATGAATTAAGCACATGCACAGTGTTATGTCAGTGCCCTTTCCAACTTTAAATGTTTCTGCGAGTCTAACATTCACAGTCACTGTGAGTGTGACTCAAGATGCACAAGGCTTCACAGAACACAGGCTGAGAGAGATGGCAGGCAGTGCACGGCTTTAAGTAGACATGATAGTAATTTAGCTGATTAATAACAGTGCTGCTACAAGGTTTGGGGAAGAGCGATGCGGGTGTGCCAGGCCTCTCTGACATGAGAGTTGTGTGCATGGATAGATCATGAGGCAATGGGTCCCTGGCTATAAACATGTAGAAGGCCCCCACCCCTCTGGAGCTAGACCCACAGATCAAATAAGAATAGTTATGGTAGTTTTGTGCCTGACAGAACTCTTTTTCTTTAGTAATGCACAGTTTGACATGTTTTGGATGTTGAACCAGGCAGGCTCTGCTAGTGAGCTGCTGCAAAGAGGAGTGTGTGGGAATCCAGACAGAGGCAGATTAAATCCACACAGCTGTAAGTCCTATTGTTCCATGAATGTGTCGATGTTCTGGCTTCAAACTCATCAAGCTTTCATGCCTTCGTTAGTCAGACTCATGCATATTCAGTTACAGATGAACACTTGCTTCATCAGGTTGTGATAGCGCTTGTTGAGGTGGCCATGTCAGTGGCAGAACTGAATGCATCCCTCCATCCATTATCTATATCTCTTATTCCTGAATAGGGTCACGGGGGGCTGGAACCAATTCCAGCTGACATTGGGTGAGAGGCAGGGCCCACCCTGGACAGGTCACCAGTCTGTCACAGGACTGACATGTAGACAAACAACCACACACACATACACACACACACACTCACTCCTAAGGGCAATTTAGAGTCACCAGTCAACCTAAGCTGCTTGTCTTTGGACTATGGGAGGAAGCTGGGGTACCTGGAGAGAACCCACACAGGCACAGGGGGAACATGGAAACTCTACACAGAAAGGCCCTGGGTTCGAACACGAAACCGTCTTGCTGTGAGGCTACAGCGCTAAACTGAATGCAAAATACTGTGACTGTAGCCTGAAGAAGAACGACAGGCTCTTAGCTGCCCCACTTTACCAGGAGCTCACTGCATTTCACATCCTCTTTCTGAAACAGATTTTTGAAGTCACAACAATAATTTTGTATGTACAGTATATTTGTGTATAAATGTAGGGGAGCTCTACTGTAGGCTGCTAGGGAAGGTAAGTTGTCTTGCATTTAAACATATATAAAGAACATGTCACATATAATAAAGCTTTATCTACTGTATATGCTTTATATTTCCCACCCACACCCACATTAGAAAGGTGACTTGAGAGCTAGATGTGACTCATGTCAGTAATTTATCGCTCCAGTCTGCACCCACTCTCAACACGAAAATTATAGGATGGATCGATCCAAAGGTCTCATTACCTCTGACTGCACCTGCAAAAGGAAAGCAATGGTTTCAAAATCATCTCATGCATGGAGCAACAAAACTAAATCCACTGCTTATGCCAAAGGATGTCTAACATGCATGCAGTAATCTTAATGGAAAGAGAGTCATTTTTCATGCCTGGAGTTTATTTGTTGCAAGCTGTTGACACCAACTTCCAACTAGCCACATGTTTAGAAACATCACATTACAAATATGTGAGTAGGTGTGTAATTGTGTCTGGCCCTTGGGGGTGTTTTAGAGATTGCCTCAGTCCAGATATCATTTATGAACTCACAGTAAGTTCAATTCCTCTACTGTACTGCACTGCTTCTTTATTCTAAAGGTAGAACCGTAATTACTTCAAATGATCAGCAGGGGTCACTCTTAGGCTACAGGTTATTTTTGGCCATGTAATTTGGGTCAATCAAACCACAGGCTCAAACATATAGCTTTGCTGTTCTAGCCAAATTAGCAATAATGGTATTCCTGTAGTTTCAGGAATGAGCCGGTTGTGCAGTTGCATTTGAAGTGATGATTGTGGAGAGTTGGAAGCCGTACTGGAACCAGTCATGTGTCCAGGCAAGTATCCCTATTTGTATCATCTGACTGTATTCGGAGGGTGTTTTCTAAAATTTGAGAACATTTCTGCTTGAGTTTGGAGGCTGCAGCATTTTATTCAAAAGCCTGCATAATAAATGTGAAGAGTTTGTACCATATGGACCTTCACAAAACATCGGGGACCTAACTGACCAACACTATCGACTTGCATTTTTGAGGATCCAGTGTTTTTAGAGCTTGGCTAACACCAGGGGCTAAAAGTCCAGAGATCTCAGGCTCTGCTGCATAAATTTTGACTATTGTTTTTGGTAGTTTGTCTCTCACAAGACTCACATTTATAAAAAAAATGGTTACTTACACCAAATACACCCTACAATGAGATGCTGGCTTGCTATTTAAAGTCATCTTTGAAATTTAGTTAGACAGTCAACCACATTGTAAAAGACATGATGGTACATTTACAGTAAATTACTGGCAACCAGTTGCACAATAACAGCTGTATATTGTGCTTATATAGTAAGTTACTCATCAATTACTGTTACTATGCTGCAGCTGTAGATGTGTTTTGAAGATTGACTTGCGACACACAGGCCTAAGCACGTTGCAAACCAGAGTTTCTTATGAGGATTAGCTCTGTTACATACAAACATATTGTCCAGAGTTGCCCTTTCACACGTGTACCACACAACAGGAAATAGTCCAAGTCAGCCGCATTCTCACCTGCTGGAAATACCCTGTTTTGTTTAAACATTGGGGCTCCTGGATGGAGCACACAGGAAGCGCGACATGATGTGGTCACGTAGCCAGTTTTTAATTTGGTCATAAACAACCAAGTCTCTTGCTGTTTCTTAACTTTGTCTAACGAGTCTGGCGCCAGCTCTTAACAACAGAAGTTCCTGAGTCACGTTTTGTCTCCAGTTGGATATTTTTGTTGCTGTCTTCATTGTAAATGACTATTCATCTTCACCATCGGATGTTTGTATTCTTCTGGTTTTGTGGCGGTCACATGATACCGGTCCCAGCGAACATTGGGCGAGAGCCGGGGTTACACCCTGGACAGGTCATCAGTTTGTCACAGGGCTTATACTTAGAGACAGACAACCACACACACCCACACTCACTCCTAGGGGCAACCTAAGCTGCATGTCTCTGGAATGTGGGAGGAAGCCGGAGTACCCGGAGAGAACCCACGCAGGCACAGGGAGAACAAGCAGACTCTGCACGGAAAGGCCCTGGTCCGCCTGGGCTCAAACCCAGAATATTCTTGCTTTGAGGCAGCAGTGTTAACCACTGTTACACTATGCCACCCACATTCATGAACAGAAACCTCTTTATAGTCTATAATCCAGTATGACGTTAATTAGATGTTTGCATAAACACCTTATTAACATAACATTGCTTGAGGATTGTTGTACATGACTGATTGTGTAGCTCAGGAAGTTGAAGACAACATTACACTATGCTGGTATCAACATATGAGCTTTTCATTTCTCTGGTTCCACTCGTTCTGAATTCTTTAGCACAGATGAACTTGTAACAATGAGTTCAAACGTTTTGTGAACAGGGTTCACTTCACAGAGACTACATTGTCAGTTGTTGAGTTTGGACTGCAAAAACAAGGCATTCATGTCCCATAGATGGAAGATGAGCCCCTAAAAGTAAGTAGCCATGGAGACTGGCTTTTCAGCGTTTTAATAATTTTAATCTCTAAGCCAATATGATTTTCAAACAAGGAATGAATTCCAGTATCTGGTCTGGAGTTAACACAATTAAAATGCATCTAGACATCCATCTTCTTGCACATTTTTTTCTCACGGGTCATTAGATAGGGTTAGAGAGAGAAAAGAAAAATGGAAAGGATCTGTTTTCTCACTCTGCTTGGCTTCTGTCTTTGGCTGTTAGTGCATTCCTTTTGATCGTATTGTATTCACCAGCAGACAATAACAGGCTTGGCCCTTTCCTATCTGACAGTAGCAGTTGTGCAGGTGCTGTAAAAACAGCAGGCTGATTTATTCACTTTTATAAACAGATGGAAAGCGTAGCTCACCTGTCTGTTTTTTCCATAAGATATACAACCAACAAATGTCTCCTTAGGCCCCATCAGATGCAACTTGGATGAGAGGTACTATATATAATGTGAATATACTGTAAAAGTAGCTAATAAATCCAGAAAAAATCTGGCTTTTATTTCTGAGAAGAGTCTGGTCAGGCATAAATCATGTTTCTCAGCCACACAAGGATTTGGTAGAACCAGTTTTATCATTAATAACACATTGGTGTGTGGTTTCTGACATGTTGATCTGTGACAGTGTAATGACAAGCGACCCTGAAGCACAGAAACTATACATAATGATTTTATAAACAGCTGCAGTGGACTATTTGTATTTATAGCTTTTAGGATGATAGCTTTCAGCTAGTTTATATGTTATTTCAAGTTTAAATACTTTTTTTAAATTACAAAATACCTTAAAGTTTGGTAGTACTAACTGATATAATCTATGGGAATATTCATCAGGTGTTCAGGTGTGTTTGTATTATGTCTCTGCCACAGACAGGTGTTACTGTAACTGTGTGCACTGACTGCACACAGACATCTAGTCTTCGCGGATGTGGTGAATCAAACGCAGCAATATACGCAAGATCAGCAGCAGTGAACTGCCGTGTCTCTGTGCTAGTCACTCCCACCGTGGCCCCACCTGACCCTGTCCCAACAGTGTTGTGTATATGTGTGTGTGTTGGTTTGAAACTGACAGAGAGATGCGTCAGACGCGTCATTTTACCTAACTGCTGCACCTTTAACCTGAACAACGTCATTGGGCAGACACAGGGACTGTTACCGGATATAGCGCCGGCTTTCCTTCAAAATATCGCAAACATTATAATTAGTATTTAATATTCAGTTAATCAGCCGTCCATATTTGTAGTTAAACAATTGCATATATTGTTTAGCAGCCAAGTGTTTTGACATCACTTACTATTAAAATACATTTTCTATAGGTACAAGTACATTTCTAATGCTTTCTAAAATGTGTCGCGTTCTTGCGAGCTTTATTGTGAAAGTCATAACCGGAAGTTTGTTTTATTTCTTTCTACTTGGCAGAGGATTGTGCGTAGGAAAGCTTGTTTAAGGTCCTCCGTCTCGTCAAACCACTCCCTTCGGGCTATCGAAAGAAACTCTTCCTGAGGAAGCAACCTCCCTGGAATATTTAACTCGACAATAAAAAGCGAAAAAATCCTTTATAGTATTAGAAAATTGTATCAAGTCAAAGTTTTGACACTCGGAAACCTCTGGAAACTTTTTGGAATCGGACCTACGAAGCCCAGACACCATGGTGTTAAAATCCGAAGACGGTGTAGGTGAGTTAAATGATCAAGGAAAGACCTTTTACTTGGCCTTGATATCGCTAAACAAGTTCACAGAACAGTGTTTAGTTCTAAAACATTTTTATGTGAAGTCCGAAAGTGTTTGAGGTGGTGTTTATGGGTGAAAGCTTAAAAATAAATGACGCGTGTGTGGTGTATATCGGCTCGTCTGTCTCTGGCCTTGTTTACAATGTTTAAGTTAAATACCTCACCACTGCCATTTGTAAAGTCGCTGCTGAGTGTTGTTTACACCTGTATCCATTTTCATTTATTCTGTCAGTCCCCAATACCAGATTCCAAAAATACAAATTGACCCAATTTAATTTTACCATTGACATCTAAAAGGATCATTGGCTGATTTTTTTAAAATCATATTATAATAATAATAAAAGTTCTTTTTCAGTTTGCTGGTTATTAATAAATTGCCATTGTTTTTTGTGTTTGCCCCAAGAAAATAACTGTAATTGCAGTTTTAGTTTTCAGCACAGTGGGTGTTATTTCTTAACCACATGTATAAACAGTGTAGTATGGCATTTATATTATGGAGTGCTAAGAGAGTTGAACAGCTTTTGTCTCAGAGAACATATCCAGTGCCATTTTTCAATGACTGCTGCTTTGCAACCAGCAGCAACAGGTGTGAGAGCAGACAGTTGCTGCTCCAGTGTCAGCATGGAAGTAAATCCACCAGTAAACATGTTACATTTTGTTAAGAACTCCATATTATCCCCATAGAAACCCATTCCAACAGCAGTAATATTGCTATAAACTATATTAAAAGATGGTTGCAATTATTTTATATTGTTATTCAGTCCGTTATTGCATAGAAATAATGACTTTTACTGGCCAAGTATGTTACACACACAAGGAATTTGTACAGAACGAAGGCAGCCATCTGCAGCGCCAACTCACACACGCACACACACACCAATGGCAGCACTGTTCCTGCAAGGTGCTGCTCTGGTTATTGGGAGCAACTTGGGGTCCAGTGTCTTGCCCAAGGACACTTAGACATGGACTGGGGGGAGTGTGTTGGGGGAAGACCGCTCTACCTCCTGAGCCATAGCCCAAGCCTTTGAGGCACAACAGAGAAAGCCTTTGTATCTGAGCATGGTGCTTTCATCTCTTTGGCTTGGTTTGCCATGGCAGCATTAATTAGCACCCTTGACTTGCGTCACTATTAATCACGTTAGAGAGCAGTGAACATCTGACTGACTGATCCTGTTTTGTGCTACTGCTGCTTTGTTCTGTTGATGGAGGGGGAGAACTTGCACAGTCTTCACTTCATTGGCCCTGGCTGAGCCTAGCTGGCACACTGCAGCTTTGTTTGTACCTAGGCAGGGAGATGAGAGTGGAACAGTCGATTTTCTCCAAGTCCATTTGTCTGTGCCACTTAGGAAGTTAAAGTAGTTGTCTCTAATGGGTTCCCCATGAGCGGTGCTGAGAGCTCTAATGGACCCTAAAGAACAATGTATCTTGCATATCACTAATGCCCCGGTGGCTTGATAATCATCATCCTCTCCCCATAATCATATTTTAGGCTTCTTTCTGCATTGGTTGCAGCCCTCCTTTCTACTCAGGCCAGTGTTTCCTTCTGTAATGCAATTGGACCAAATGTATTTACTATTCACTCAGCAGGCTACATTGCTGACATTTTTTAGGGTGGTATCACTATTCAGTGAAAAGGGCACAGAAACTATGGCGTACAGTGTTTTAACCACTCTGACCTGTCACAGTTTACTTTTTACCTGTAATTTCTTATTGTTTTGTTTTTTTTAATCACACTACAAGTCAAATAATTATTGTGAGAAAGCTGTAGTTTCATTAGCAGTCAATAAAGTTCATTTTATATCAGTATAAAAATGAATTGTAGTGTTAACATTTGTGAAGAAGATGTAATCAGATTTTTTTAGTTGCTAAAAATTTTTAAAAGGCAGTTGGTTATTGTAATCATAACCAGCTAGGTGACTTATTCATGCCAAGGTCAATCGTTTAAACTAAACAATGAGTCGGTTGACAAAACATCAATTATCAGTTTTAATAATGATCATTTAAGCCATTCATTAACAGGCAAAATGTACATATTTATTTGTTCAGACCTCTCAAGTATAAGAATTTGCTGCTCTTCTCTTTCTTGTATGAAAGTTAAGTGTCTTTGAAGCTTTGGTCCCTTGACTCAGAGCTTGTGCAGACTAAATGATTAAATGCTAACACATTTGTTAGAGGCAGCACTAGTCTAAACCTATGCCGTCTCCCATGGTGCTACCTGTTGGGAGGATTTTTCAGCCAAGCTCTAATGTCTAAGCTTATTATTTCAGATACACTGTGAAATACAACATATAGCTGTGCTTTTTTTCTCCAGGAATCAAAGTTGCACTAGAATTTTACAGTTGTACCTGCCTTTTTCTTTCTGTCTTGCACAGTCTACCCTCTCTCCTAACACAGCACTAAGTTAGAGTGACTTTCATGTTTGCAGGCAGCAAGTATAGACATGCCCAAACTCATTTTCTTTTTACAGTTCAAAACTCAGTAATGCATCCTGTTGACAGAAATTTAAAATGGCGGCTCCGTTTTATTGAAAGCATTTTTAAAGTGTGCTGATTAGCTTATCAAGTGCAGCTCAGGTGCAGGTCAGGGTTTGGTCACACTACAGTATAATTTATTTGAGCTGCTGTAAAGTATAGCTGTACCTGACTAAGGATTTTGTCAGTTGACTGTCAGTTGGCTATTCAGTGTGACTATTCAACCGTTCATTCTTCTTTCTACCTTTTTTAATATAAAATACCCTAGACTGTCAGAAAATCAACTGGCATGAATTTCATTGATGATTTCGACCACATTAATGTCAGTAATTAAATCCAAAAGAGTGACAGGAACAGATTTCTGAGCATTTAAAAATCAATAAAAGACAGCTTGCATGATGCAATATTTAAATTTCGACCTATTTAAATTGACAAAATATATAATGTTGGGCTAAACAGTGGACTTGTCAGAATAACGACACAGGCAGCACACTTATATTTTTGTTGAAACAGTGCTCTTATAGGCAATTTTTTCTTCTGAGATGTGGTTATAGCCTAGGTTCAGCTTCTCCCATCAGTTAACCACATTGCATGTTGGCACTGTGCATTTGATGTGTGCCAGCTTGCACTGCGAACGATTCCTCCTATTTATAATTCCTCCTTGAAATATTTTCCCTGCGCATTTTGTTAGCTTCCTAGCCACGTTCAGATGGATGCATGTCGCAGAAACAGTCATTAAACAGCTGTGCATTGTACTTTAATGGAGATGGGTAAACAAATCAGACTCGTGTAACATTAGGTTATGCAAGAGTAACCACATTGTGGCGACAGTCTTTTCTCTTGTAAAAGTAGACCGTGATGATTGAAAACACTGCTAATAAAGTACAAATCTCACCTTTATTCAGCTTGTCCTAGTGGATTTTGTTGCCCCTTTCTCCGTGTTCTGCAATTTACTAAATAGATCAGACCTTAATGTACATCCATGTATTGGACAGTGTCACCATTGACGTGGCTCAACCCCCCTCCCCCCCAGGGGGAAGCACTGGGCAAAATGTTATTGGGCATAATGAGGAGGAGAAGACGATGACCTACTGGGCTGGGGCTACCTTCTATTGTAATGTGCACTGGCTGACAAAAAAAACTAAATATAATAAAATAAAAACTAACTTGACTAGAAGAGTCTCAGTGGACTATGGTGAAGTGAGTTAAAACTGAAAGCATCAGTAAATGACATTACATGCTTTGCTTCTGACATGGAAAAGCAGATGTTTGTCAGATCTCTGGTTGATTCTTACAAATAATAATGCACAGTTACTTTGTATGTGTTGTCTTTTTCAAGATGACAAATAATGCACCGAATTATGAGAAAGATCTGGCACCACTGAAACTTCATCAAAGAGGGTAGACAAAGCATGCTGAGTTGTATAGATGCTTTGTTGAAGTCGTTTTGCGACCTTGTTTTTTTGTGCACCATACAAATCATGTGATAGAACTGAGGATTAAAGTTGGTAAAGAGAAAGAATGGTTATTTTTATTGCCAATCCCACAGGATGGGTGGGTGGCCACAGTGTTCACTCCTCCCCTGATCTGTGAGAACAGCTCACAAACAGGAAGCCAAGATTTTGACAGTTTGCTTGACAGGAAGTGATATCCCACAGTGTGTGTGTGGGTGTGTGTGTTGACTAAAAAGTCTACTCTGCCACAGAAAAAGTAAGCTAGAGACAAAAATAAAAATGCTAAGAGAAGTGGAGCTGAAAACAGCAAAAGACTGATGGCTCCTCTAGCTTTCCCATCATGTGTTTTCTGGATGTGTGCTTATGTGCGTTTTTTCTGGCAACAAAGGATGTTGCTAGTAGGACAGCTCCTGATAAGAATCAAGGCCAACAGCATCAGAGGACAAAAGCACACATTGTGGGTAAAAATAGCACTTTTGTATTTGAGGAAAACCAACAAGAAGTATCTACATTGGCCTGTTAAAGCAATTAATGTTGATTACATGCCAATAAAATAGAACAGAGATTATTAAAGAAGGCAGGTTGTTTATGTTGATAATGATGCATTGTGCGTGCAGCTGCAGAGTCATCTGCACAGTATGTTTGCTTTACACTGGAACTGTCTGTATGGTGCAAGGTTCAGCTATATGTTCTTCAGCCTTAGAT
>NW_018128131.1:198004-238166 GCF_001952655.1 Monopterus albus
CTTTAACACATGTGCCAAACTGTGCTCTTGGTGGTGTGGTGGGGTCATTTCTGCTTGAGCGGCCTTTCTTTGTGTTTTAGCGCCTCTACAGCATCACTTGACCCAACTAGTGTTAATGCAGCAAGCCAAATTAATGAAAGGCAAAAACTCTACAATGGAGAAAGAGGTAGCTACTTTTTAAGAATGTTGTGTAAGGCTAGAAAAGCATATCATGTTATCAAATTGAAAGAAACAAAGAAAGTGAAATAGTTCTGTTAAGTCTAGTCTAAAATGTGTTGTTTTTGTCAAACTTTTTGTACCTTTAAAAAATTCCTCAACCATGAGAAATAAAACATCCTCTTATATTCATACACATGTCCATACATATCAGGGCTTCAGACCAAAACAGCCCTGCATTAAACCAGCGAGTGAGCTGCATTGGGGCGTGTTGCTTCTGGTACCAGCATGACAATGAAAGAATATCCAGAATATCCGATCAATACCTTTACAGGCTTATCAGGTGTCAGATGTTATTTTGAGGTGAATGTCTTAACTAGTTTTTTTTTTTTAACTGAAGTTTTATTTTGAGATACTCTAACAGACATTTCCACATGTATATCCTATCCATTGCTGCATATGAGATATGAATTGTCAATTTGTCACCTTGATATCAGGACTAGCTAAAGCTCCAATGAATGTCATATTGATAGAAGAAGCTCTGTTACTGTTGGACTGCAGAGTGCAGCCAGCACAGTATGTGTTGACTCATCCAGCTCCATAGAGGATTAAGGCAAGTACTCACGTCTGTTCTATGATGCAGATGTACTGGAGACAAGTGTATACACTCATTCTGGAAAAACGGATCCTTAACAAAGATAATACATGGCTGTCTTTGGCACAGACTCCATTGAGTTTGGAGGTGATAATGATAGTATGGCTGGTCATATGACTGGCCAGGAGAGAGAAAGGTTGACTCATAACAACAGCTCACACTAGAGCTTATGACTTCCTCTATCTCTTTGGGAGGTGACCAGATGTGTTAGAAAAATAAATAGTTAATACACGTACAGTTCACCATTGAGTTCAATACTGTTTTTCTTTTTGGACTTGTTAGTTCTGGGTATATTAAATAGATATTAGCTACATGCAACATGTGAGTTTTGAATTAAACTCTTTTTCAAAATGATGGTTTATTGTTTGTGGCGTGTGACTCTGAATCATAGGATATAGTATCTTGTCCTCAAGTCTAGTGGAGTGAACTTCAGGGACTCAGGGAAAGGGATGAATAATATTTAAAATCATTATAATCCCATCATTAGAGGAAGTATTAGAGCAGATATGCTAACCTGGTAGATTGTGTTCTCAGTTGTCTTGGCATTTCCTGTAAACGCAACTTCTTACCATATTTATCAAAATTGGAAGAAAGTCATAAGGTCCTTGACATATTTTGTCCATATTGCCCAGCCCTATTGTGTGTGTGTGTGTGTGTGTGTGTGTGTGAGTGTGAGAGTGCGAGAGAGAGTAGGAGCCAGAAAAGGGAATGACCACTGGGTGGAGCCTCCATGTTAATGGTAGTGAGAGAGAGAGAGAGAGTAGAGAGGGAGAGGAGGGAGTGAGTAAGCGAGTAAGGTTCCTTCCCCTTATGAACTGTCGCGAGTACTCCAGGAGCTGATATATGTGCTATAGAGCTGGGAAAGCCTAGCAGCATCTCTTCTCTTTACTGGAGGAGCAGGCTCCTTCGCTTTGCCTCTTGACATGTGGACATTGCCAGCATTAAGTGACAAGAGCTGACAAGAAGGGACTACTGGGTCCTTTCTTTATACTGTACATGACAGGGGAGTAGAAAAAGAAGAGGAGCCCTCTCAAAAGATAGAAAAGTGACACTTTGGAGGAATTCTCTTTCAGGTTGGCACTTAAGTTTGCAGATTTTTATTTTATGAATTGGTCGTGTTGTTATTTTTTTAAGCCTGTTTATGTAGCTTGAAGTCTTTGGGACCTGTTGTGGGACTTTGGTTAGATTTCATTGACTGTGTCTGCACCCTTTCCAGACTTTTAACATTAATGGAGATTAAATCAGTGAAGCAATGGATGATCTATATCACACAGTTAAAAGACAACTGGGCTGAGAATGATTGATGGTTAATGAGCTAATACTGTATCTGTGGGACTGTCCTGTTGGTTCCATCTTGGCCTGGATCATGGCTTGTTGCATTAAGGTTAGCGAATGGAGCAACTGGCACTTGAGATGACTCAGTATTGGTGCAGCAGGGCATGAATAACTGACAGCATGGTGTTGTCAGTGAGGGGTGCAGTGTGGCTTTATGGGTTCAGGGGGAGTGGTATAAAGGAATATTTGTTTGATTCTCTAGGAACATGTATCTGAGCAATGAAAGTGAACTGTTCAGGTCAGTGCTACACAAAATAGTTTCAGGAAGGTAGGAGGACCAAGAAAGAAAGTATTGAGCCTGGACTCAAGTAAAGTCAAGGTTCCTTAGGCTGTCATTCCCCATGTTTGGGTCTTGTTGAGGAATGTCCCGAGAGGCTGCTTGCAGACACAAAGGGAGAGCTGTGATCGTCCCACTGTCTCTGTGTTCCCCTGCCATTCGCCGTCCTACGCCTCCCCTGACAGACACAGGGCTCCTTCTCCTGTTATCTCTCCTCTCCCTGTCTCCCTTCACTTCTTCCTACCCTCTGGCCTGGTCAGGTTGGATGCTTTGTGGCTTTTTTGACACAGAACTGGTGGTCCTTTTCTGACCAGTTTCTGTTCTGTTTTTGGTGTGGCATCTATGGACCAGGACAGAGGTGAACCATTTCTTTTGGACCAATGATGTTCTTTCATAGCCCCTGCTTTGCTTTGTTACAGGCTGTCTTGCTCAAAAGCTTATTGTGTTTGTGTGTGCGCCTGTGTCTGTGTCTGTGGTTTCAAATATATGAGGGAGAGTCCCCTTGGGATTTGCTGCAAAAATGAGATTTAGTCTCTGATCAAAGATCAGTGGGTGAGATAGTTGCATTTTAAATCGCCTCTTCTTTTCCAAGCAACACGCTGCAGAAAAGATCAGAAAGCTTACAGTCATTTAATAAACCTTGGTGTACTTCTGTGTTTTGCCTATCCCAGCTCAAACAATAGATTTTGTGTGCATGTGTTTTGTCAGGAATGCATTAAACCTCATCATGAAGTAGACTGCTTCTGGTATTGGATAAAGGTAGCAGGTGATTGATTGGAGCCTACGGGGCCCCAAGGGATAGAAGGTGCATTTTAGCAAGTTTAAAGGGAGCTATCCATTTAGGACAAAGGGTGTATAACAACAGCCTTAAGGAACATGGGGGATGGAAGCAGGTGGAAGAGGACTGGAGAAAACTGATGTTCTTGGTTGTTTGTTTTGTTACCAAGAGAAAGTGAGGTGGGTACAAAGAAGACATGAGAAGAGATGATGGACCAAGAGGAGTAGGGCAATAAGGACTAATCAGAAGTGTATGAAGAACAAATGGACGCTGTTTCCTCTGCAAATATGTAGCAGGAAATGGAAAGAAAAAAGCTGTAAACAGAGAACAGAGGAGGCACCTTGTGCGGGAAATGATCACTGGCCTGCTACCAGTATCATTGATCTGCTCTGATCATTCTGTGCAGTTCATCAAAATGTAATCATGTGCAGGTACAGAAACAAGGCTGCAAAATTGGACTCTTAGCATATCCCCTCAGTCAGCAGATCATAGGTAGCAATGTGTTGTAAATATGTATGATGTCTCCATCTGCTGCTGTGAACACAGAGATTCCATGTTGTTGTATAAAACCTTCATAGAGCTTCGACCCTGTCAAAATACACAACACATGTAGAAACTCTAATCTCTGTCATTTCACCATTCATATCTGTGCTGAGAACATTCATTTTTAACAACACATATATGTGTACCTTGGAACCTGTCCAGTAGCTGTGTCAATAGGGGCAGCCTAGGTGAGGAGCTTCTTTAGCCAATACATTTTTGGTCCATGTGTGTTGAGAGGAGCTCCACAAATTGGGTCACATCTGCAGGGAGACGGGCCGAGAGATTTACAAGCACTCAGAATTCTAATTTCCTTATTTTCTGAGGAGAGTTCTTCAGTGATCTGGGTGGAAATGAGACATCTGCCTTTTTTGCCAGGATGGTAATCTTGATGTGTATTAGTGGGCTCTGTCGCTGTGGGAGCGGGAGCTATAATTGGCATCTCCCTTGAAGTCACCTCCCCTGTGATCTTCGCTGACCTCACTAAAAACTGCTCTGCTGATCTAGGAACTCTTCAGATGCTCTCATAAGCAAAGGAGAGAGAGTTGATATAAAATAAGATGTAGCTGTTGAAGGGGAGGGGATACACTGTTTCAGACGTGGGCACTGTGATTGTACTCAAAGGGAATGTATTGAGTTTTTTTGAGTCATAAATTAGGTTAAACAGCACTCTGGGGTAATGAAGGCCAGGACATAGCAGGACAGAGCTCCGATTATACTACTCCCAACCCTCACCCACAAAAGCTAATGGGAACAGCTAATTACAAGCATCATTTTCATATATTCTAAGTGGGCTGCCTTGTTTCCTGATCTGTGAGCTCTGGTATTGGTATAATAATCTTTGTAACTGAAACTGAATCACCTTGAATAAGTCATTTAATATTGTAGAACGATATAACAGATTTGAATATGATAAGCTGGGCTGTCCAATTGGACCAGGATCAGAATCAGAAAGGTGGATGGTGTTACTGTTGAAACAAAAAACATTTTGCTGAGCATGAGCGCAATGCCAGGCACACCAGGCATCAGTATGTGGGGGCGTTACACGTGTGTGCATAGGTGAGTGCATGTGACTGTAACCTGGTGCATGACTGCACTCATTGCATGCACGCCCCCACGTACATGTGTACGTGATTCCCTTGTATGACCTGTTTTCTAGGCAGCATGAGTGAAGGAGTGAGGATGTGGGCGTCCTGCGTTTCTCTTTCCGCCTGTCACTGCAGGCTTGTCCCAGTCAGAGTGCTGTAGGGGTCCTCTACATCTGAAAGGCTCCTGAAAACACATATAGACAGGGCAGATGAGGAAAGTGACATCTTGGGACTAGGGAAAGCAAACCAGTGTTTTTTTTTTGTATCATTCACCTTTCTTTTTAGTTGTATCAACAAGCATTGTGTATTATTATGGTAGCCAGTGTGTCTTTACAGAAGCATTCTCTCATCACTCTTTCTTTACCTAATTTACCCTCTCTATTGTCTGTCTTGTTCATTTTGTTTTTTACTGGTAACGGCCTCTTGGCAGCGCAGAGGTTTGCTGAATAACAGCCAAACATCATTCCCAGATAGCAGCTTTCATCATTTACTTAAGTGGATGAGTTCCCGCCTTATCTTCTGTGTTCTGGGAAATGACACACACTTGGTCCTCACCTCTGGCACAAGCGTGAGTGGGGCCTTTCCCTTCCCTGATGTGGGCTGGATTATTTTGGGTGGAGGCAGAAAGGCAGTGATGGCTGTAATTGATCGGCTTCATGAATGACTCTGATTATGTGGATGATGTCGGGTGGCAAGTTGGCCTGCAAGTAGAGCAGGAAACTAACCCTTTAACCACAGGACCTGAATGTCATCACTCTTCACTTATGAAGTAAAATACAGTAATGTGTTAAATGCTGCGGAAGGAGACAATTTTGGTCTTCAGATGTTCCTTTCTGACTCATCTCTTGTGTCAAATTATAGTCCTATCTGCAGATCTTGACTCCGGTCAGTTCTTCACGTTGTGGTTGTCTTCTAAGTTGGAATGCTGCAGTTGTATTGTGTTGGGTCCTACTGTCCTACTGCTGTAACGTGGCTTCCTTCCAGCCGCCCATCTTGTCATCATGTTGTTTCCAGAAAGAGGAACAAAGTTCTTGCTTTAAGGTTGTCCTATATATTGTGCCGTTTGTGCCGTTAAACACACGAGCAGCCCTGGGTTTGCTCAGTTTGACGTTAACTCATCCAGTCTATTGGCAGACAGTCAATAATGTAAGACGACTCGTGCATCCTCAGACTTAATAGAACCTCTGTGTGCATGCTGTCATGCCTTTTCAGTTGGCAGTTTCTTAAACATGTATTTCTGACGTGAGATTCTCACTGACCAAGTAAAAAAATTGAAAGCAATTGTTTATTTTGTTGTCTGTCTTTGCTCTACATTGTCCTGTCAGACCCCCTTTTAAGTGAAAACAGTCATGCTAAGCTAACCATGACTTCTGTGGTTTCCATGCCAGGATGCTGTCGGCTGTGAGGTATGATGTGTGAAAGGTCACCTTCGAGTGGGGTCTCGTACTCCCCCAGCTGTCTAGAAACAAGACAGGAAGACAACATGGCTTTGTTTTGGAGCTCCTCAACAGCCTGTTATAAAGCTCCTGTTTTGCACTTCCACTGTCTGTTATCACTTTGTTAAATATTAGCAGACATTCCAGTGAATGTCAGGGCTATTTGCCTCAAGATGTTTAGGTTAGCATGCTTTCTGTTATTAAAATAAACAGTCTCCATTATTTCACATGGATTTTCTCTCTGGGATATATTTTAATTGCTGAATATCAGAAATGCTCTACATTTGGATTAACTCTTCCTTTCAGGAAATTTGAAACAAGCGACCTTTGTGTTTTGCTGATTGTGAAGTTGTGTGTCTGTGTGCGTTTGGCCAAGCGCCTAACTTCTGCATGGCTGGTCCTGTCCTTGCCCTTGCCCTATTGATTGCTGTGCCAGATATTGTTTGGCTTTTGTAACCTTCGTTCCGCTGATCCTTTACTGCTGGTGCACTATGTCCACACGTAAGCTGCTCAAATTTTAAATGTGAATTCTACCTCTGTTGTTTTATTAGGATTGTATTGGACCAACATTAGATGAATGTTTTTATTTTAGGAGAGTAAAGAAAGACAGTCAAAGAAACAAGATTTTTAAGGGTCGTTGTACGTAGAGTTGTGTCATAGACGGCTGTGAAATGTGAATAGAAGGCTGTGTGTTGATGATGCTTCTGTCCTCGTCCCCATTACTCTGTAACCATTACCTTGTTAACCATTTGCAGTTTTGACCCCTTTCACCTTTAAACCTTACTGCTGAGGTGATGAGGGGAAGAGGAGAGGTCACAGAAGGGGGTTTGTGCTTGGAGAATCAGACAGGACCACTGAATGACAGAGATGATCTTCTAACATAACCACTGTGATTTGTGCAGTTCACGATGGCACTGTTCGTGTTCACAGGGTGGCTGCTGATTTGCCACTCGGGTCACACATCTTATGATATTGCACTAATCTTTCAGTACAAATGTCGGCCAAAAAGCAGTTTGCAACAGTTATTGGTTTCTCACATCTCAGAGGACGCAGGTTTTCATTTCCTTTCACAGGAAGTTCAGCTTATGACTAAAATTAAGGGAAAAACAAATAAGGGCAGGCAAACACGGTCTGGAGATAAATATAAAGTTTTCTTAATTTACCTCTGTTACTAGATAATATTGTCAGCTATTTGAAAAATATATATATGGTTGTGCCTGTTGCAGCACCATGTGCTTTATGTGTCTAGTTTCCAGCAGTGGACATTTTATATGTTACTTGTGCTTCTTGGCTCGTACACAAACGTATAACAATATTATTAGTTTATAGTATGCAGTCACAAATGGAGGTCAGCATTTTTTATCATGCGTCATTTCATGCATTTCTTTAGCAAGTGAGAACAAGTTATAAGCAGCCGAATTTTTTCTCTGCAGGCATCACAGACGCTTTTAGGAATGCACAGAAAGTTACATGTTAACTTTATGCTCATAGGGCTAGCAGTAAAATTATTACTAGTAGCCAATCCGAGATGACCTTATTTTAGGCTTATGTGTGGTCTTGATACCTGTTAATTCCAATGCAAGACTCACCTAGTATACAATAGCAACTAATTCTGAAATAAAAAGAGGAAAATGCAGTGCTAAAATTGTGCTTGAACTTCTGTTACAATTAGAATGCTGATACCCGAGATATGTCTTTGTGGTTTGAGTGCAGATTAGATTTGCACTCACACAGACACACATAAACATTGTCCATCAATCGGTACACATTTCTCGCCCCTCAGTCCTTGGCACAAACAGAGCTAATTTTAAAACCTTGTATAGTGTGAGTGACAGCAGGTGTGGCAGCCCTTTGAGACCTGTCACATTTGTGTCTCACACGAAAGTTAAATCCTCTGCACAGTGCACCTGGCTGCTGCAGACTTGTGGCTTGCTGTCGTTGTTGGGGTTTTCATACTGGTAGTGTTTGCACTGATTGTGGAGGCTTCTTTGATTCCACATTGATACAGTAACACAGAAGGAAACCTCTCCTCTCTCGTGTTTTGATCATGTATCAGCTGCTGTATTTCTGTGCAGTTAGATACCCACATGGGATATGTATCAAGGGTTACATATGTACATAGAAACAGCTTAAAGGTGTCTTATTTTTGTGCAGCACTGTCCTTAACACTTCATCTTCTCTCTCATCTTTCCACAGTGCCGGACGACCTCACACCAGAGGAGAAGCAGGAGCTGGAGAATATCCGCCGACGCAAGCAGGAGCTGCTCGATGACATTCAGGTAATACTGGGAAAAGAGCACGAGTGCTGGTGTAAGTTTGTATGTACTGAACTTCATGTATTGTACTGTGGAAAATGTTTCTTATAAACTTATTTACCCTCATCCTTTATAGAAAAAATGAGATAGTCACATATTCCTCAAATACACTTTTTAAATGTTGGTAACAGTGAAAGGTCTCGGTAATTTAAAAAAGACACAAAAATAAGCAGCTTGATTTTCACTGGTATTTAATCTAATAGAGAAAAAAATGGCTATTTTAACTTTGTATGGGCATATAAGTGTGTATGTCTAATGCAAACAATGCTGCTTGGAACTTAAAATAAAATATTTAGGTGATGCGCCAATAAAAATGACCAGGCTTGAGATTTAGTGACTCAGTGGGTGAGAGGGTCAGCAATTCCTACCTACAAGATTCAGACACTTGAAGCTATAGCTGCAGCTCCACTGCTTTTTGATTCAACATTTACCTCCTGTCTAGTTTTTTCTCCCATCCTCATTTACAAAGACGTCTTCTGAACATTTCAGTCCAAGTGGAATGTGAGATATTTCCTACAAAGTGTTCACTTCCTTAGCACGCCATCTGTGTTTATTGTTTTTGTAGATTTTACTGTCAACAGATGCCTCTGTTTATGAAAAAAAGTTATCTGTTTTGGGTGGTTTTATTGAAATGTTGGTATGAATATGAATTAAAAAAATAAAACAATCAAATGATTTTGCATACAGATAAAATAGGATTATTCTTTTATGAGGGATGTGCTCATGCAGCCAGTAGAATATCTCTTATGCACTGATCTGATTTCCAAAAGAGAGTGAGGATTCAGATCAGCTTGGCTAAAGTGCTTTGTTTGATTCCTGTTCATGGTGGTTTAGTTTGGGCTGTTGCCTTAACCCTAGAGCTCAGCTGATTATTCTAGCTAGTTGCTCAGTGCTCTCACTGCTGCCACTGAATAACCAGCTCCACAAGCAAATGCCACACAGGGGTAACAGGCTGTCATGCCCTGGCAGAGAGGGGCCTCCAGATGATATCTTCTGCTGGTTCTGACAGACAAACATAGTGGTGTGATCTGACACCCTCACTTTTATGAGCCCAGACCACCATTGTTGCCCTCCCCCCCCCCTTTTCTGGCTGCCTCTGCTGCCCCCATTTTCTCTTCCTCTGTGCTCTGCACACTGACCCCTCTTGTGCACCTCAACACCCACCTCTGCTGGGCCTTCATGTCAAGGCCTCCCACCCCACCCCAACCACCCGCTTTCCGGGTTGAGCACAGCCTTTGTTTTTAGAGGCAAGCATCTGAGGAATGTGTTGTGATTGCACAGGCTTGGGAAACACAGATGTTCCCTTTGTGGTTTGGTGTATAGTGAGTTAGTAATGTGCATGAGAAATGATATGCTATCACTGTGGTGGGATATGAATGGAGAACCTCGATGACTGTAACCTTTACTTGGAGCATTGAAGCCTGTTAGGCTCTACAGGACTTCTCTTTTACTACAGTCTATTTTTCTAGTCTTTAATCAAGCTGACATCACCCGCTCCATCCTTTAGCCTCTTCAGTGATCTTACCATGCCACTCTGGCACCACCAGGCCTGGCTTGATCATTTAAATCTGCCTCTAAGTCCATTAATCACTAGAGTGCTACACAAAATATAATCCACTTTTGTGCTTACTCCATTTGTATTGAGGTTATCCCCGACTGTTCTCTGCCTAATCAAATTCAGAATGAGGGGATTGTTTAGGACAACACACAAGCACACACTCTCTGACATGAGATATAGACTGTTATTATCAGATTTCAGTATAAGGGAAATGAGGAGATCTGGATGTACAGCAGTGTGTAATGTTTCTGCTCACCAACAGCCTGAAAAGCCATTTTGCTCTCTCTGTGTGGCTGATGGCTTTGAAGTGAGTATTATGTGATAAAAGTCCACCTGGCTTTAAAGACAAACAGAGGGGATTCAGAGATGATGGTGTCTCTCTACAAATACTTTGCATGTTGTTTATGTTGGACCTCTTCCAGAGCTGATATAGTAACAGGGCACTGAACACTGTCAGGAACCTCTCACATCCTCTGCACAAGAGTTTTTGAAATCCTGCCATCAGGAAAAAGGTACCGGAGTATTAAGAGCAGAACCACCAGACTGCTAAACAGCTTCCTTCCACCAGCTGTTAGACTCCTGAACAACTGAACAGTTGAGCTGGACTATGCACTACTGGTGCACCTCACTGGCAGTCACGCTGACTGAGCACTTTAATCACAGCCATTTAATTGGACACTTTCATTAATGAAATTCTTATTTTATTTGTTTTACTGTTGTGTGTATGTAAGTTGTTACCTTGTGGTTGTATTTATTCTGGATCCCAGGGAAACACCGTCTCAGTTCTCCTGCACTATTGTTGTATGTACAGAAAATGAAAAAAGTCAGATTTGATTTTGATTGGTCACTCTTTATGTGCCTCCTCAAGTAAGTTGGTGGACAACTGATGAATTAATTCTCTCATACCTGTTACATATTTAGATTAATATTTGTTTTTCTCTGCAGCGGCTGAAGGATGAGATAGCAGAAGTGACAAGTGAGATTGAGAACCTGGGTTCCACTGAGGAGAGGTAAGAGCTGACTCCACTCCCTTACACAGACATTTCCTTCCGTCTGTGGCCTAAACCGGCCTGTTTGCCGTCTATTAACTTAGCCAATGAAGCTGTCAATTATTCATGTTTGATGACCAAGTTGGGCCATCCCAGCACCAAATACCCTCCCTAAATTGGCAAAGTTTTTAAGACATTTTAAATGTTTCATCAGGCACACCTCCGTGATGGAGGCCTCATTGAATAATGCAGTGGGTGTATGGGCAGAAACAGACAATGGATGGTCTCAGGGGAGGGAGGGCTTGGATTTGGTCTACTCAAGTGGATAGGGATCCCATCAACTACAGCATATTCCTAAAACACTTTCACTTGGATCTAAAATCCATTAAGGGTTACTGGACCTTCTTGTGATCAGTCTCCTGTGATCCATTTACTGAGAGCAGTACATGTTACTGTGTTTGAGGAGCATCTGTTTAGTTGAGACAAAAGCTGAAGGAATGCTGGTGTGAGTGAATCAGTAGGAAGAAGCGGTGACCTCTCACTGGCTGGGGACACAGCTGTAACCATGGTGAAGGTGGGCTCTTGCAGTGCACTTTGACCCCTGAATAACTCATGGCCTGAGAATTGAGATGTTCCCATATGCACAATGGGAAACATCAACACTTTGTCATCACAATCGAGGGCGAAGAAAGACCGGCCCCTGCCAGACAAATGAAAAATGTTAATGGGAAAGATGCGTTCAGGAACAAGGTGAATACATTTATTGCAATGCTCTGAGCCACTGTGGACTAAGTATGATGCTGGACCATCAGTTTGTTAGTTTTGCAGGCAGGTTGAGTGTGAGTCATTTAAAATGTAACAAAAAAAAAAAATCTAAATGTATGCACAGTGGAGCAATGATTGAATTCTTTAACAAGCAAAAATTCTAAAAAAAAATTATGGGTTACACTCAATTAAGGCTATTGCTTGGTTTTCTTAGTCTTAGATGAGATTAAATTGAAAATGTTTAGGTCTTGGAATGTTGGGTAAAATAAAATACCTGAAGACATCACCCTGGGAAACTGGTGGCGCTCAAAGTTGGCATTGTCACGCTTTGTAAGCCAGATAATAATATTAATAATAATGGTGATGATGATGATAAAGACTACATACAAAGCACATATGTGTGTCGTGAGTAGTGTGGTTGTGTGTGACATTTGTGCAAAGTTAAAGTTCTGACTGTTGATAGGGAGGCAATAGACATTTAAGTGACCAGTGTCTTTAAGCTGTGCAATCAGCGATGGAGGTTGTGTATTCTGATGTCAGCAGCAAGAAAGGAGCAGTACTGCTCCACAGGTGGAGCAGCCTGACACTGAAAGTGCTGCTCAGGGTACTCGGGGTGTCGTGTAAGGGGTGTGAGGTGTTCTCCATGATTGCCAACAGTTTGGCCATCATCCTCCTCTTTCTCACCTCCTCTACTGGGTCCAGAGAGCATCCTAGGACAGACCTGGCCTTCCTTGTCAGTTTGGACATTCTGTTTCTGTAATACACTTTCTCTGTCTTAATTTTCAGAGCAGTAATTTTGCTGCATATTGTCTGTAGAGTTGGTTCATTCACATCAGGAACAACTAACAACCAACATTCTGATTTTTTTTTTTTTTAGGAAAAATATGCAGAGGAATAAGCAGGTGGCCATGGGTCGTAAGAAATTTAACATGGACCCCAAAAAGGTAGGTGGGAGCACCTGTCATGATTCTCCAGAAATATGATTTTGTTCTCAAAAGCATGTATAAAACCTGGGGTCTGTTCTCATTCTCAGGGGATCCAGTTCCTGATTGAGAATGACTTGCTGAAGAACACCAGCAGTGACATTGCTCAGTTTCTCTACAAGGGTGAGGGCCTCAACAAAACAGCCATTGGAGATTACCTCGGAGAAAGGTCAGGATAAAGATTGGCTTTTGTTTTTTTGTCCTCTAGCCAACCACTTCACTCTCATTCTCTCCATCACCCATCCATGTGGCTGATAAAAGCATCAAAATGCGAGTGCATATTTTCCATATTGCTCTGCTTCCTCTTGGTCAGGCACACCCCCATCCTTTTCCAAACATAATATATCAGTCCCACATTTAGACCACCCCCCTCAAGACGATGTCTGTTACTCAATAGCCTCCATCTGTCTTTGATTATCTTACTCATTTCTAAGTAACAGTGATTAAAATGCTCACAACTCAGGCATGCATGTGTTTGAAAGAAATGAAAGGTTTCACTTGAGAGCCGAGATCACCACTGTTAAAGTGAACACATAATACCGGAAATACTGAAGGTCTTAATCTATGGTATGCATTGCTCAGGGACTATAGGGAGGCAGTATTACAGTCAGGCAGTGTTACAGTCAGGGTGTGGTCTGTGAGATCAAACCAGGAAATGGAGCACAGGCTGTTGAGGGGTGCACTCAGTTTGATTGTTATCAGTACTCCGAATGTTTCTGGCTGTACAAAGAGGGACTCAAGGAGCATGGGAACATTGAGATACGATTGGTCACTTGTCCACTGGGAATGGTAATGACTGGATATGAACTCTGTCAATAAGAGCTCCTTGGAGTCATCCCTTGATCCCTCAGGGCAGATCATTTACTCTGAAGGGCTTGGAGGTTGGGAATGATGTCATGAATGAGATTAGATGATGAAGAGGGGTCAGGGGTGTTTGTCCACTTTCATTGGCTATGATTGGGGTATTTGTAGGGCATGGCATCATTCCAGAGTTTTCAATATTGATACCTTGACTTCAGTATTGGTTCCTAAATGATACCACTTTTATAAAATCAGTCTTAACAGCAAAACATGCATTATATTTCATTTCCTTGGCATTTCTGTGCATAAAGTAGTCATAACATAAAAACTAAATCTATTTAAAACAAGCTAAAGTTCTGTTAACATCATTAAATAAAAATGTAGAACATTTTTTGATATTAAAACGTATTGAAGTAAGTTGATTGATACCATAAAAGTATTGAAGTTTAATACACAGCATTGAGTATACTGCATATCACTGATCAGCCCATGTGAGCCAGATCAGAGCCTGAGCTGAGGCCTCTGATGGGGCCTACTTTTTAAATGAAGCAGAGATTATTTTTATAAACAGCTTTGAACAAGCCACTTCCATCCCAGCACAGGTTAGTTTTACCCTTTCTTAGAATCCATGAAATGCCTTTTTAAAATTTCATTTTGGAGATTTGTTAATGGGTTGTGATCTTTTACGTCTGTCTTAACTGATTAAATTGTTTCATTATTTTCCAAGTAAAATGCTAAACATTGTCTAGTTCCAGTTTCTTAGGACGATTTGTTGCGTTTCTATGTCTTGTGTGATCAGAAATTGACCTATTTCTTTATTTGTTTTGGACAATAATCAGTCAAAATTTGAAATTGTATGCTAATTTTCTGACATATTTTTGGACCGATTAGCCAGTTAATCAAGGAATTAATCATCAGTTTCATCACTAAAGAACATTGTTGAAGCTCTATTATTTTGTCTTGTAGTGGGAATGAAAATGTGCCATGTTTTTTCTCCCCTAGAGATGATTTCAATATCCAAGTCCTCCATGCATTTGTGGAGCTTCATGAGTTCACAGACCTCAATCTGGTTCAGGCCCTAAGGTAAGATGACATGTTCCCAAGGTCTGCTACCTACTCATTAAGTCCTTGGCTTGATCCTCATAGCTCAGTCCCTTTTTTTTTTATGTAAAGCATAGGTAATAGTCGCTTTATTTCTGGTTCATAAGGATGCAGCTGTCAGTTTCAGTCTGGTGCTTGAGAATAAATTCACCTTTTTCACAGTGGAAGTGAGCCTTTTGCTGACTACTGAGCTGTGTCCCCTGACAGACAGTTCCTGTGGAGTTTTCGGTTACCAGGAGAAGCTCAGAAGATCGATCGCATGATGGAGGCCTTTGCACAGCGCTACTGCCAATGCAACCCTGGCGTTTTCCAGTCCACAGGTAGCGGCGTCATGCTTTAACCCGGCTTTCAGTGCTGTCATAAAAAGCCATAAAGATGTCTTGATGAATAACATCACATCCAGTATGTTTCCATATTGAACTGAGATCTAATGGCATGCCAATGGAACTCTTATCTAAACTAATTTATTTAGCAGACGTAAAGTCTGCTGAGGTGAACTGTGCCTTCTGGCTTTTGGGAAATTATGCCCCTTGCAGACAATCAGCTGCATCTAACATGGATGCAGATGGATGTGAATAATGCATAGGACTTCTCAGCAGCCTAACGGGCCAGATAGAGTGCTGCTGTGTCAGCTGTGTGCGGGTCTTTTAGTGTGCATCCACACACACGAACGAACATGCACATTCAAAAACACACATGCATTCTTAACTGCCCACGAGCAGTCTTTCACTCCTGCCCACACCCCTTGCTAATGAAGCTTTGCCTGGCTGTTCCTGTATAAATGCGGTCCCATAAGTACACTCCTTTCAGCTCAGCTAATTCACATTTATATTTAAACATCACATTAAGCACTGGCAGCATTTTTATGGTAAACAGCAACCTTTTGCTATCTTTCACATAGTATGATTGCTGTGTGTGTGTGTGTGTGTTACAGACACTTGTTACATCCTGTCATTTGCCATCATCATGTTAAACACCAGCCTCCATAACCCGAATGTGAAGGACAAGCCTTCTGTGGAACGATTCATCTCCATGAACAGAGGCATCAACGATGGAGGAGACTTACCTGAAGACCTGCTCAGAGTGAGTATGGCTTTCAGACTTTGCTGTGATTTCTCCATTCTCTTATCTCAGACCTGGTTTGTATTTTGGTCCTTATTATGGCCAACTCTCTTCTTACTGTAGAATCTGTATGACAGCATCAAAAACGAGCCGTTCAAAATCCCAGAGGACGATGGCAACGATCTCACACACACTTTCTTCAATCCAGACAGAGAGGGCTGGCTATTAAAACTGGGTGAGTGACACTGGAAATACAGTTAGTAGGGCACATAATGAATTGCCAAAATTAAGGTTCTCATCAGCGTGGTTGTGCCAGTAGATGTACAGTATTTGCAGTGTGCTGTCATACCAGCACCTATTAGATTATTTCAAGAGTGAAAATCATCCTGCATAACGTGAAGGCCCACGTATTCCCTGAGGTCAACGACCTGTGTTTGTGTATGCAAAGGTGTGAGTGTGCTAAGCTAACTATGAGCATGTATGAACACACTCAATCATCTAAAGACATTTCTCTCTGCTTTAATATATCATAAATATGGCCTTGAGATCAAACAACTACATCTAGAGGCCCTTGAATTATTTACAGTAATACTTTAATAGCTTATAAATCAAATGTATGCACATATGCAACCATGCAAGTATAGTAAGTTTAGAAATCAAATTTTATTTGTGAGGGTGTACATTCTTTAAACAATAAAGGTGTGTCTTGGTATTTCCAATTATTCTTTTCTTTCATGAAATGTTTACTAGTTCTTTTTGTCCCCACCCTTGCACATATCTGACTCAGGCATCGTGCATATAGTTCATCCTGTTACACATACATACACACATTTACTTCTTGTAACCTGTATTGTTACAAATGTTTCACAGGATATCAACTGGCTCTTTTACTGTTCACAGTCTACAAGCAGAAAAGCACAACCCTGGACCCCTGTACTCTTCATCCTCTGTTTCCTCTAAAATCTCTCTGTTGTACAGATTCACACTGACTTTAGGAAAAAAGGCATGAATGTGTGAAGTGAAATTTAATCTTCCATTTGCTGTGAATCTTTACAATTGAGTACACCAAGGGAGTGGAGACTTAAACTTTCTCCAATAACTCTAAACTGGCAGATTTGAGTGTAAGGTAAATTACTGGATACAACAGATATGAACCTAGGTGGAGGCAAAACTCATGTAGTGCTTTACAGTAGCTTTCACAAGTTCACCTTGAGTAGAGCTCCCCCTTGTGGATTCAAATAACAACAGTAGATATGTTTAAAAAAGTTCTCTTGACCCTAATTTACTAATTAAAAAATCTGAGCTGTGAAGCAGTGCATTGAAGCCTCCTTGGAGCTAGTATTAACAGAACTGTGGTGCTATAATTCCTTATCATTCAATTTATTTATTTTTTCTTTTCCTCTTCGTTTGTTCGTTTGTTTGTTTGTTCCCATGATTTTGGCTGTTGTCTTTCCTCAGGAGGTATGTACACCTGCTCTTCCCAAATGCTAGTCCATCTCTCAGTTCTTGGGTGCTTTTGGTGGTCCATTACGCTTTTGTTTTCTTCTTTTTTTTTTACATTCATTATTTTACATTTACGTTTATACAGGTTTTTGTGGGTTTTTTTTTTCTCTCCATTAACTCATTTGAATGTCAGACATTTATTTGTCTTTCAGTCTCTCATTGAGTTGGTGGTTTGTCCACACTTTATCTCTGTGGGTGGTTGCTGGGCAGTCACCGGGTGCACTTGTCACCCCATGGGCTTGGCTCTGGGAGCTTTGTGCTTTGTGACCACTCTACTGAGCCGTTTGACCCTCTTTTCTCTGTACGCTGTGGTGGTCACTCTCTTTGAGCTCTGATTTTTGGAAGCTGCATTATACCTGTTTTCCATTCAGTGAGCACAACAAAGGACTTTTGTTTGATTTTCCAAATTGGTCATGAACCCATTTACCTACTGGCCTATTGTTGTTTGCTTGACTGGTTGCATGGAAAGGGAATACTGCACCTTTGCAATAATGTGGCTCTGCTGTCCTTATTTCATGCTGTAAATCTGAAAGGAATAATCTGACGGGTAACTGTGTGGCTGTGGCCCCATGTGGTGCTAGACTGGACTGAACCAAACTGAGTGTGCCTAAAGGGATTCAGGCATGGTTGACATAATTCATGCATGGTCAGTATATATTTAAAGTGCACATGGTTAGTAATTTGACTGCTCATTCTTGTAATTAGTGCAAATTTCATATTAATTACAAAATAAGACCCTCTGCATTTGTACAAAATATTGGTAATTGAATGTAATTTGCTTTTTTTATTCGTTTTTGTTTGAAGAGAAATGTTTGCTGATTCATTGTAGTGTGAAACATCACCAAAATAAAATAAAATAAAAAACAAAACTGTCAACAACTTGATAAGATTACCTGTTCCCTTTTAACCTCCGCTCACCCAGCCTCTCACAGTCCCGTCTTGCACTGGTGACTCCCTCCACTCTACTCCACTCCGGCCTAGTACAGTCCACCAAACCCCTGCAACAATCTTCTGGGTCGTCCCGCCTTGTCCCAGTCATTCTTGCACGGGAGGAGGTTATCTCTCCTTCTCGGAGTGACAGTACCTGACCAACCCAATTAGCTCTCAGGCTGTCAGCCGAGTGATTTTGTCATTGCGTCTGTGTTTTCTGTTTGTCTGCTTCTTTGTTGCAACACCGATGGGTCGAGTTGTGTCAAGAGGCTGTCCATATGTGCCTGTCGAATGAAGTGTTGTCGCTGGCGTCTATAGACAACAAGCATAGACTGAAGGGTTTGAACTATCATGGCATTTGTGAAGTGATGGGATATCATATACAGTGCTAATGCTGTTATATGATAATACGAGTGTGTTTTACGTGTTTGTATATAAACGTCCTCAAAGCCTCTTCTGTCCTGGTAGATGGGTTCACACACAGTGCAGCTTTAACCAACAGCTGTGGTGGGACAGCCTAGACTAGTCAAGGCTGAGGTCGTTTCCCCCCCCCTCCCCCACTTACTGGACGCTGCTCCTGTGTAAGCTACTTAACAAAGCTGGAACAGGAAAATCTAATCTGAAATACTCGTAGAGTAGCTGAGCTTCCTGCCCCACACTGTTGGCATTCCTTCCTGCCACAGCAAGGCTGCCGTCTGCTACTGTGATCAGGTTTCCCTTCACAGGAAGTATGGGTGACAATGGGGGTCAGGGGTCAACTATCGATCATTGAGCACGGAGTTAACCAGAGAGCCCTCACTGGGTGTGAAAGAGACAAGGACCTCCTAGTCATGCCTTACTTTTCACATTCAGCCCTCCTATAGTATAGCCATTTGAATGCTTTCCAAATTTCTGTCCTCTACTAACTTCATTTTGGTGGTAGTTCAGTGAGAGCACGTATACTGTATCTGTATCCTGTTTATTGATCCTGGTGTTCAGATTTGTTCCTCTGAGTCACCAACTATGGAAAGGAAAGACAGGGCATGAAAACGGTTTTTCCCAGCACACTTAGACATTTATGGGGATGAAGCTTTATCAAAGGCCTTTTCACATTAACTCCAGTTAGCCTTCATATGGCATTTATCAGCTATTTTGGATTTAACTATAAAGTGGTCATGACTTGTTAGGTAAACTTTACTAAGAGTCCTTAAATCAATAAATAAAAGGGAATAAATTGTTATAAAGTCATTGAAAATAGCCTTAAAGCTGAAGGTTATGCAGCAGTAAAGATGGTGCAATGTGGTGTGATGGTGGATTAGCATGAACAGTGGGGCATTCTGGGTAAAAGGAGTCCGCTAGAGCCGTCATCTGTCTGTCTGCCCATACATCTGTCTGCCCGTCTGCTGCTTGACCCGGTGCTTCGCTTTCTGTTGTTTCTGTCTCTGAGGCTGCAATATCTGTTTGCTCCACAGGGGGACGAGTCAAAACCTGGAAGAGGAGGTGGTTCATCCTCACAGACAACTGTCTGTACTACTTTGAGTACACCACAGTGAGTACAGCTCAGTTCTTCAATCACAGTGAAGAAGCTACTCACTCAGTTCCTGTTTCCCTGTGTGCAGTGCTTTGGCATTTACAGATTTTATATCTGTGCAGGACAAAGAGCCCAGAGGAATCATCCCACTAGAGAACCTGAGCATTAAGGAGGTGGAAGATAAGAAGCCTGTAAGTACAGCTCCCTCTACAGGTTCATTCTGTGATTACACACAGAAAGAGAAGGGTTTGCATTTGGATTTTACTTCAAACCATTTTTTGTAGTTGTTAATAAAGGCACATTGATAGATTAACTAGAAATCTGCCAGACTGATGGGTAATTAAATTTATATTAAGAACCATTTTCATAGCATAGTTATGTCCTTCCAGCAGTATACAGAGCTGAGTAGTTTGCTCTAATGAGATTTCAAGAGTCTATGTACTTGTCTTTAATTTAATATTTTGCGTGATTTTTGATAAATACAGTTAATCATTCCATTAAAAAAATATTTCTAACCTCCCTCAACTTTACTTCTAATAGAACTGCTTTGAGCTTTTCATTCCCGACAACAAGGACCAGGTAATAAAAGCATGCAAAACCGAGGCTGACGGACGTGTTGTCGAGGGCAACCACACCTTCTACCGTATCTCTGCCCCCACTGCTGAGGAAAAAGAGGAATGGATGAACAGCATCAAGTAAATGTTACATTTTTTCCTAACTTCTTTAAGACAGCACAAAACAGTAAAACAGTACGAGTTTGGAACTTTCTCCAAGTTTTAACACAACAGCACTCATGATTAAGGGCATTGGGGACTCTAACAGGAAGTATAATCTCACCATTGAGCCAGTTACGTAGCTGTGGCTATAACTTGGGTTTGTATATGTTTACATTTCTTCAAATTGTCATTATTAAAAGTATTCCCAATTAGTTGTTAGCAGTTACTGTATATCATAGGGATGCGCAGACCGAAGAAGACCTAAATTATTTTTACAATTTCACTTGATTATTGTCTTTTGTCACTCAGATCTGCAGATAATTAAATAAAAACTGAATATAATGAGTACCACTTATCATGCAAACACAGTTTGTCTAAGATAGCAGCAGTTTGTACACTTGTTCCATGATGCTTTTCTCTCTGACATTTTTCTGTCTGCGTTCACAGAGCTGCCATCAGCAGGGACCCTTTTTATGAGATGCTGGCAGCCAGGAAAAAGAAGGTATCATCGATGAAGAGGCACTAGAGCTGCTTAGCCTTCCCAACTTTGCACTTAACAGAGCAGAGGGTTCAATTGTCTGCCATGTCTGGGTCGGTGCACACGCCTAAGGTCTGCCTCAAACCTCTCCAGGGGATTTCTCTAGGATACATACAGAACGAGGTCTGGCGCTGGGACTCTATTGGCCAGAAAAACAGGAAATACGCTGGGGTTTCAAGATAAAGGTCACAGCCAAAACCTCCTCTAACCTCGTGTCTGAATGTGTCTCTCTTTCTATCTCAGCTTTGTGTGCGTTCTCTGTCTGTGAAGCCAAAGGGGAATCTCACTTATGCAAAATTTCCTTCAAAAATGCTTTACAAAACCCAGTTCCCATATACGTTGCAAATATATTACAAAATATACATAAACTCTTGCAGTCCCCTGTAGCCACATCATTTTAACTTAACGGTGTGGCACCCCAACCAAAATAATTCTCACTTTATGAAAGAAAAGTTAAGATCTTTTCTGCTCTGATACGTTGTGTAATACATGTCTATTTTTACAGCTACTGTCGAGTCCTCTCAGATCATTTTTGTTAGTTTTCTTTGGTAAAATGAAATGGCCTTGCAGCATCCTGCAGGTGGTCAGATATTGGAGGGAGGTTGGGTATAACCTGCCAACTATTAGTGACTTTACTTAAAAAAACAAAGAAAAAGGAAAAAAACTTTCCTGTTTAAAACGGTTACACTCAGGAGATTGTTACAGTGTTCTGAAACTTTCCATGTCAGCGTTGACGTGGATCTGGTTCACAACATAACAGCCATCCAAGGAATGAAAGCCTCATCTGTGTCCCAGACTGGACTGCTTTTGTGAAGCAGGGAGACGTAGCGCTGCAGGCGAGGGTGTCTGCTTGTCTGGACAGGTCTCAGTGTTGGATCTGGCTCTCGCTGTTCAATTCCTGAAGGTCCTTGAGATGCATCCTGGGGATTAGTGTCTTTTAAAGGGACAAGTGTCTACGACACTGGGCCTCTTTTTGAGGTCTTAGTATGTCTGGAAAACAGAATGTGGCCCTTTTTTGTTTTCTCCCCTCAGACCTGTTTTTTATGCTTTCAGTTTGTCTCAAACACAAGACCATTTCCTATTACTACAAAAAGCAATTCATGTGTTAGAAAAGTTACTTTTCTGCTGCACCTGGTGCTGTAGATGAAATATGATGAGAAATGCTGCTGGTTAGCAACAGTAATCCACAGATTCCCCCACACAGACTTTAATGTTTGTTTCCTAACTTTTAATATGGCTTTTCTTTGGTTACCTATTGAATGGTAAAATAATTATATCCTTCCAGCCCAACCTCACTGATCATTGTATATTTCTTTTTGCTTCAGGCCGTTTATGTATAAGAAAATATATTGGATACTGTTGTAGAGGCTTTAATGCAGCACAGATATATGTGTGGTTATTTGAAGCTATGCCTGGAAAGAAATTGTCATCCATCTCAGGAAGTGCAATGTGAAACCATACAAAACTACTTTTTGTATCAGGAACATACTGTGGTGAACCAAAAGATGGAGGGCAAGATGGCTATTGGTCATGCTGCAGCAGTGATACATCACCATGTCAAACAGCAAAAAGTACATTGAGGTACAATTTAGCAAATATAGTCTGAGTTGTGCTTTAAGCAGTTGTCTTTTCTCCTTGTGCCTGCTGGTCATTGTGCCTGCTCCCTGCCTGTTCTGTTTGTCTGTTTTCTTCTTCTTCACTCCTCTCAGCGCACTAATCCCAGAGAAATAAGGAAAGATGCAAAACAATCATATTTCTAGACAGTATTGGTTTATTTATCAAAGTTGTACATATTTAAATGTATAGTGGGTGTTTTGTTTTCATTTTGTTTATTAGTTGTGCCATTTTATTAAGTTACTCTGTTCAGTAATGTTTGATTTGGCGTTCCTCTCAATGCCATTCATTTAAGCTGAAATAAAGATTGATTTGTCATAAACACTGGCTGTGAATGTCGTTTATACAACTGAAAATACTCATTATACGCTGCGCCAACAGGTGGCAGTGTGTGATAAGGACTGGTCAGGCACTGTGCTGCAAAGACGATCAGTATTGCAGCACACAAGTAAGTTTTACATGCATAATACAGTCATGGTCAGAATTATCAGCACCCCCTACATTTCTGTCAGATTAAGCACCAGTTCTTCCAGAAAATTGCTGCAATCACAGAGTCTTTGGTATTCTCATTTATTTCTTTTGTTTGCATTGTAGCAACACAAATAGCTGAGGGAAAAAAACGCCTAATCTGATACATTCCACATAAAACTCCAAAAATGAACTGGACAGAATTATTGACACCCTCAACTTAATATTTGGTAGCACACCCTCTGAGTTTCTTAACCTCTCTACTGGAATTTTGGACCACTCTTCTTTTGCCAACTGCTCCAGGTCTCCGATTTGAAGGCTTCCTTCTCCCAACTGCTCTATGGGATTTAGATCTGGACTCATTGCTGACCAGTTCAGAACTCTCCATCACAGTGTCTAAAACCAGTTCTGGTGCTTTTTGAAGTTTTCTTTGGGTCATTGTTCATTGGAGACCCAAGTTTCTGACACTGGGCCCTACATTGAGCCCCAGACTTCATTGGTAATCTTCAGATTGCATAATGCCCTACACACCGTTAAGACATCCAGTGCCTGAAGCAGCAAAGCAATCACAAAACATCAGCGAACCTCCACCGTGTTTCACCGTAGGGACCGTGTTCTTTTCTTTGAAGGCCTCATTTTGTTTTCTGAAAACAGTAAAATGATGTGCTCGACCAAAAAGCTCTATTATAGTCTCATTTGTCCACAGGACATTCTCCAAGAAGGACTTTGGTTTCCTCAGGTAAGTTTTGGCAAACTCCAATCTGGCTTTATGCTTCTGTATCAGCAGTGGGATCCCCTGGGTCTTGTCTCTTGTCATTCAGATGGGGCGAACTGACACTGTTGCACCCTGTGCTGCAGGTCAGCTTGAATTTGTTTGGAAGTTGATTGAGGTTCTTTATCCACCATTCAAACATCTGTTTTTCTCTTTCATCCACATCCAGGAAGATCAGCTACAGCATCATGGGCTGTAAACGTCTTGACAATGTTGCGCACAGTGGATATAGGAGCAGCCAGATCTCTGGAGATGGACTTGGAGCCTTGAGACTGTCCAGGCTTTTCTACTATTGTGGTTCTCAGACAATTCTTTGCTCTCAGGCAGCTCAGAAAAGCTGGGCTGAACCATCACCCTCTCACCCAGGCTTATAGAGGACTGGTAGAGAGCATCCTCACTACTGGCATCACAGTCTGGTATGGTAACACCACACAGGCAGAGAGAAAGGCTCTTCAAAGGGTCATAAAGACTGCAGAGAGGTTCACTGGGACTGAACTGCCTGCTATGGACACACTATACACACAGCGCTGTTGTAAAAGGACAGAGAACATACTCGTAGATCCACACCACCCAGCTCACACTCTGCTCAGACACAAAAACTGCACCCAGAGCCTCAGGCACAGCAGGGCGGACAGTATCCTCACACGCAGAACAAGACTTTACAACAGCTTTTTCCCTGCCGCAGTAAGACTAATGGCAAATACGAAAATGTGAGAAAATATGTGCAATAACCCCTCACTAGACATGCACAATAATAATAATACAGAAATGTTCCACCAGGTATTTTTATAAGAGCATCTCATCAACAGTGTTGTCTTGAGGGACCTGAATAATAGCAGGACATTTTGTACCAAGCAATGTAAACAGGCCTGAATATAAACTGTGTTTTAGTATGTTATAACCCCTCACTACCTCAACAAGTGTAATGACATATCCAACTCCACCATGTGAATTACTAGGTGCGATGTTTGAAGGTCACTGGGGAAAATACTATTACCCTATTTTTGTGTATTGTGGTTTTTAATGCTTTGTTACCTTTATGTAACTTTTTATTTTAGACTAAGTGTTCTTTCTGGCTTTTGACTCCTTACCTGTCTCCAGAAGAGAGCTGCACAAGAATTCCTATATGCCTAGACTGTCTGTTTATGCATAAATGGCAAATAAAAATCTTGACTTGACTTAAAATAAACACAAGAAACCAAAGCGTTTGTGTTTGCAAAAAATATTTTGGGAGAAGTGGTGCGTTATCTGACATAAATGCAGTGGCATCATTATTTTTGGCCATGTCTGTATAATGCTTGTTAATTACAGCTGAATTAAAGCCTGCAAATCAATCACTAATTAAATACTAAATTCTACTTCCACATGGTTGCATCCCATCATCCCCCTCTCTATTGTAATTGCACACAACTCAGACCAGCACACATCATGCAAAGTTTGAATTACCTCCAGCCACATTTACCCTCAAAAAAATAGTCTTCTGTTACAGTTTAAAACCAGCCTTGATTTACAGCTTCATAACATTTCATATTATTTCACAAGCTTGCTTCTAAAGTATTTATGGCACAAATGTCAGGGCAGCAGAGAGAGGTCAATATTTACAAGTGAATATGTATCATATTAAATGATGCCTGGAAAAGCAATCAATAGAAATGACTTTTTTCTCAGTAGAACAAGCATTCAGGAAACAGCAGGACATAAATTCTGTGACACACTGTGATGTAAGACATGCATGTAGTTATTTGGACTAAAATAAAGTTGAACACACGTATTGCTGGATTTACGTTGGTGTCTCCTAAGATTGCCTCAGACATTATGGGTATTATAAAATGTCTGTATGAAAAAGAAATTATCTTAAATTTCTGCTTGTTGAGAAAATTCCCTTATCATGAAAAACAGTAGATACATTATTGTGAAAGATATGTGCACACATTGTTTCCACATTACATTAGGCATGATGGATGGACAAGCAGGTTGCAGCAGATCCCCTTTAAACTGACTCAGATGTTTTTGTTTCTTACATTTAACTTAATATTTGTAATCAATTGTTACAAATGCAATTTTAATAATACACATTAGCTTCAGTCCCAGTTTTACATTCACAGTAAATGTGAGGCACACACATACAGCACAGTATAGTGATAAAATAAAAAGCTACAGTAGTTCTGGTTTTAAACCTGAGTTTATTCAAGTTGACGTGTTTATCTGAGCAGCAGCAGCAGAAGGCAAAAACTGAGAACATTGCTTTCAAAAGCCTTTGATCTGCGACAGATTACATTTCTAAAACCTAATTACACCCTAAATTAAGGCTAAATGAATAGGCTCTACATATTTGTATGATATTTTCCTTTGGGCTATCAGCTGCAGTGTTTTGGGGGAGCATGAGTATAGTTTATGAAACACTTTGTTCCAGGTGTGCATTAAAAAGATAAAATAGCAAGACAGACTCCTGATTTGCATCAGAACATACTAATAAATGTCCGCCCTGCTGTATTAAATGAACAGAGCTTTGTTCTAAAAGGTGGATGAGAAATTGCCCATAACCATCTTTGCACAATTGCAGTCAAACAATATTTTGCACCACAGCTGTAAAACACAATGACAATGACGCTTTTGAGAATTACAGAGCAGGGCCAAGGTGGTGACCATGACTGATGGGAAATGAGAGGCATGTTGCCATAGCAAGAACAAGATGAAGAAAAAAAAAGTTGAGAGAATGTGTGGCGGTGGCGCTGGTGGTGGTGGTGGGGAAGCAGCCGCATGGAGGTCTTTGTTTTCTTTACTGTCTGCGCTGTTCTTCACTTCTCGTATTTCTCACTGCAGAGTGGGTAAGTAGGCACATGAATAGACAATGTACTCACACGTCTTTTTTTGTAAGGGTGAGGTTTCTGTGCATGAGAAGAGGAACATGATCTACTGTACAGTAGAAGGGAAGGTTTCATCAGTCTTAACCCAGAATGGATTAAAAAGAAACAATAGAAGGAGAGCGTACATACTGTACTGTAAGGAAATATTTGAAAAACTGTAACCAGAGGGATGTAGCAAGGTCAAATGTTCTTTTAAAACAAAATATAAAGTGGCACAACGCTATACCACACCTGACCTCAGTGCACTGAAACACATTCAACCACACTACTCAGTCATGCTGTCATGACAGTTCTGCTCGGTGAACTCACTTCTCTGTGGTTATGCTGATGAAGGGGGAAAGGCCTAGGCCTGCAGCAGCTCTCATAGGCCAGACAGCGGGATCCTCCGTCTCCTCCAGTAAGTGGAGACATATGAGAGCAGTCAGGCTCCAAATAGGCCCAGACTGTTTCCCAGAAGCGCTAGAGGCCTCCCCCTGCCTCTTGGCCCACTGCAGCAGGAGAAGAGTGTACCCCGTGGTGTCCGGATCTGACCTCAGCTGGCATGAGAAGGGCTTTTTCTTGAATAGGCTTATGCAGGCAAAGAATGTTACACACAGACAGGCATGCACACACAAACAGAAATGCAACTCAACTTGGTGGACATTTTCATGCAATCCATTTCACAGCTGCTTTTACAGGTCTCTTAATTTTAAGCTTTGCACACAATTACCAAGTTAATCTACAAAAGGGTGTTGCTTTAAAGTTGACATTTGGGTGTTTAAAGCTGTCAGTCATGTCAAGTATCATCATTGTTTTTGGACATTTCGGAGAACAACATCAAATCTCCCATAGCACTACTTGCACACACAGAAAAATGCTTGCAGACTGACTGGAGCCCTTTGTAGCTCAGACGTCTTTGAAATAATGCATATTGTAGTGTTTTATGTGCATACTGTATACACTTTAGGTGCTGTGCTGACAGATGTATTTCTGTTTTACTGGAAGGAAAAATCCTGCTCAAATCACTTTAGGAATCTGCTGTGATGCTAAGGGACACTGAATTCATCCTCAGGGCAGGAGTTCTGAGAAAGGGAGTTAAAAGCAGCCACAACAAAGTGTATCCCTCCCCTCCCCTCTTCCCACTATCTCTCTCCTTATATCTTTCGCCGACTCTCTGCCTGACACATACTCATATAACCATGCAAACATCTTATTCACAGTTTATTACAACATCTTAGCGTTGCTTGTAAGCCAGCTATTGGGACTAAAAGTTATATCAGTGAAAGTAAAAACCTGTAGAACTTGGCTTGTGTGCAGTGCAGGGAGTAAAATACTGCTCCGATGTGGAACATTTACTGATTCAGTTTCAGGTATTTTCCCATAAATATGCAGTTGTGTAAGTTTGAAAATTCCCTACATACAAAATCTTGCAAAACATCTGCAGCAGAAAAGAAAACGAGATCTATGGCCCTTCTTCTAGTTTGTAGCTGAAATTGTCAGTGAATCTTTCATCATTGCACCATTTACTACTTCCTAGTAAATCCTGACACAATGACTTGAATATGAAAGTGTTTATGACCAGTTATGAATGATAAAGAGTCAAGCGTTGCAAATAAAAGGAGCTGTAAAAGATTTAAGTGATACCGTAGACAGTATACTATCAGCAGTTACTGGCATTCTTGGATTACAGCGGAGAAATGGTGCAGCCATCTTAAGTTTAAATCTAAGTATTTGTTCTTGAATATAATCACTTCAAGAAATTGAATTTAACTGAGCAGAATGATAGACACTGTCTGGGTGCAATTAGATTTACTGGAAAGGGGAATCAACTTTTTTCTTTCTTTTTTTTTTTGTATACAGTATTTTTGGTGGTGAACTTGCTGATGCAGGACTGAAGAAAAACTGTATGAATAGGTTGTTTGTCCGAGTGCAAAAATGTGTGTGGATTTTTTTCTCTTCTGCACATTCATTGTGCTGTGGGTGGCTCTAATTCTAGAAAATGTCTCTTTTCTTTTCTTTTTTATATGGTGTAAAAGAAAAACATTGTCCTGCAGGATCTTTGTAATTTATGTCACATCTTAATGGGGTATCATGCACATTATCCTATGTTTATTGTATCGTATTGTGCATCTTAATAATTACAGGGATTAGAACTGCTGGATAAGATGGAAAAATCCTGGAACAGGCAGATTGTTTGTTTACATGCAGGCTGGGACAGACTGTACCCTACTTCCAAAATTTCTACCTAAGAATGGGGGAAAAAAGAGGCCCTGGTCTTGAGAGGCTACAGAAGAATTTCCTGTCTACAGGGAGTGCCCAGTGAGAAGGGGACAAAAAGAAATGCCCTCCAAAAAGAAAGAGGTGGGGTCTTGAAGGCATGGGTCTCTGATTGCTGATTCTGGACCAGCTTACTGCAGCACTCTTATTTCTCGTTCTTGCCTTTGTTACTCTTGGAAAATGACGATCGCCTGCAGCATTTGAGGGGCAGAATCAAAGTAAAAAGCCTCATTTCTCTGTGAAGAATGTAATCAGAATCAACATTTCAAATATGAAGAAGACATAGGAGCTCCCTTGGTAAGGCCTCTTGAGGACAGTATGTGTCTGTTTTCAGAGGTAACAGACCTCAAGGTCTTGGAGTTTGAACATCTATAAAGCTGGGTAGAGAGAGAAAATTGGATTGTTCCAGCCACCGGTCTGAGGAACAAAGAGAACAGAGCTTTAAATGAAGAACAAAGGCATAGATGCTGACCGACAATGCAGCTGCAATTTTATTAGAAGCTAAAACATAGGGGGAAACACTCACGGATGATGACTGAGAAGATGAAAGAGTGGAATCCAGTCCAGCAGAGCTCAGAGCTGGAACCTACCTGCACCAGCAACAACAGGCTCTATTCAACACAACTAATGGCTTGTAGTCAGTAATAGTCCCCTGACGTGACTTCATCGTGTCTGCCATGAAGAGATGCCGTGCATGTTCATCAAAAGCCCAGACATACGTAGGGAATCACTTACCAACTGAGAGAATAGCTAAGGTCAAAGCTTCCCTCGTAGTGAATGATGCATCCTGTGCAGTATCCTCATCACATCTGTGACTGAGTCAAGCCCTGTAGACAATGGACAGTTGAAGGAAAAGGGTGACTTATCAGCAAAAGGAAAATGGGTATTCAAGGTCTGGCTCTTGCAGAGTTACAGTAGGCTACAGCATCTTCCAGGTAAAATCCCCTCTAATTCACCAAAATGGCCCTATTTTCTGCCTGACACATATAACAGGCCTCTATCACCACTCTTAATCTGTGTGTGAATGAAGCACGTACACACTAAATCTATCCGGAAATGTCAGACTTACTGGCACAGCTCAGGATCATATTACTACTAAAGTGTGTGTGTCTGTGTTTGCATGTGCTCATGGATGCATATGGATAACCAGAATATTATTCTATTTGCATGGTGCGTACATCCACACAGGTGTACAGTCTCAATGTGTACAATTTGTATGATTTGATAGAACAAGCTCTTCGCTTGAATGCATTTCACAAGGTGTTCTCAGTTAGCAGCATCTCTTTGCCAACCTGCTATTACAGTGTAGACAGATTTGTTACCATCTGCCAGTGACATCAGCCAGCTATTTCTGGGTTTTGTGGGAATCAAAGTCCATTTTGAAAATCCTGATTATGTCACTGGCCCCCTTTGTTTCCAAGCATTTGATACTGATAAATGGATGGTGGCGGCAGCGGCAAGGCGAGCCGAGATAGGCGGGCAGCTTCAGATCAATCATATTATCTGCCATGATGCAATTCGAATGTTTGAGGCAGCAGTTGATCTTGATCTGGACACTGAACGTCTTGGAGGAACGGGCAGATCTGCATTCTCCAGGCACAGCTTGTATCATCATGGTGGTAGAATCTGTAGCGTGTTCTTCATGAAGAATAATCGGAATCAAATATCAATTTTCAAACATTTATTATCATAACTAAACAGACCATCGAATAAAGCAATTTACAGAGCTCTGGGTTCCATCTCTATCTGAAGCCCTAACCTCAACAGCAAAACCTGTTCAATTCGTCTTCAGGACGAGAAAGAACACCTACCCTCCTGAAACCCAGTTACTTATACAATTTGAAATGTGCAATTGTAGGCTGGTCTGGTCCTCTCGGGTTGCTCCATTGGTCCATCTATCCATCCGTCCCCCTTCTGCATCCTTCCTGCTCCAATGGGAAAGGCAGCTTCCTATAGAGAGAGGAAATCCTACTCTGTCTAAAATTCCTACACTCACCTCTTTGTTTCCAACTAACTAACTACACTCTATAAAACATGGCTTTCCATTTGGCTACTAAACTATCTTGCCTGTGTGTCTGTATATGGCCCTGTCTTTTAAAGTTGTCTTTTCTCTTCCTGGCCTCAGATCTAATCTCTGTTTCTTACCCCTAGTGTCCCAGTGACCCCAAATTCCCTGGCCTCTTCAGCCAGGTGGTGATCATAAAACAACTGTGAACCCTCTTTGCTAAAGCTGTAAATCTAATGAGTTCTCAGTGTTTAGTGAATCAGTCTCCCTTGCTGTTAAACAGTCCCCAGTTGGCTAACACAGTAAATACTGACCAGTGATTCAATGCAGACTTGAGGTGATATGTAACTACATAAACATAAACACAACTGTGAGAGTAAAATATATAAACTTATGTATGCTCTAAACTAAATCCTAATTATTCATTTTCTTAATATGATAGAATAATCATATGCACACACAGTAAACAAACAAGTTAACTAATCAACAAACATAGTATCAATCTTCTACTAACTAAATTCTTAATTCAGTCTAATATTAAAACTAATCCTAATGTATTATTTTGTTAACAATTTTACTCAACAAATCTTAAACTTATTCAGATGGAAAGTGCAGAGATCAAAGAAGTGCAGGCTGTAATCCTGGACATGTGGTTTACACCAGGGTGTTTAGTTTTCCCTGTAGTTTGCACATGACTCATATATTGTCAGATGTATTAAAAGGATAGTCCTTAAATTTGGGAAATGTACGTATTCACTTTCTTGCCCAGAGTAAAAGAGGCACCACTGACATCTCTTTATATGCTAATTATGAAGCTCCAGTCAGCAGACAGTTAGCTTAGCACACCAGACTAGAAATGGGGGTACAGCTAAACTGTCTCTGTTCGAAGGTACCGGTACCTGTAACAACCCTGTACAAAAACTGAAGAACAAAACAGTTAACAGATTAAAATAATAATAAATTGTTGTTGTGACACTTTTGTTTTTGTACAGATAAAGCAAATGCTACTTAAGCTAACTGACTGTTGGCACTAGCTTCACATTTACTATGCAGACATGTCAAGTGTATCAATCTTTTTATCTAACTCTGGGCAAGAAAGTAAAAAAAAAAGTTTGGATGTTGTACTATTCCTTTAACGTTTTGCACTACTTAATCTTTTTAGGTTGTGTCTCATGTCTGTAATCCCATAAAACTGAAGAATGAGATGTGGTTCCCTGCCTATCATCTTACACACTATAACCTCAAACATTTGAACTTCAGCTTTCCAATAAATGTTGAGATGTCTTGTGTTTAGCAACCACATTGTGGCACACACTTGAACCCAGGACCTGATGATGCTTATGACATTCATTTCTTTCTTTAACTTCTTCCTCAGCACTATGCAGTGAAAGTGATGGAATCACAGTGTGCATTTCCTGTGTCCTTTTTCACAACTTAGCCCTACATGTCCACACTATGTCATATATATGTGATTTGGAAAGCGATGGTTTTGAAATTCCACTGCACATCTCTTGGAAGTCAGTCATCTGATGTCAGTCTTAATCGCAGCCCTTGCCAACGCTCCCAGCTCACTGTCACATAGCTAAAATATTAGTAACTGACCTACATACTCTTCTGGTTGCAATTTATCACAACAGCACAAGACATTTCTTATATTAATTGACTTGTGCCAGGAAAAGAAAAGCACAAAATAAATAACTATACAGACTTTAGAAATGTGCCCAACCCACGAAGCCATCTGTCAATGACACCAGGGCTCCTGTTGTGACATCTAAAAACTGTTTCCCTCCTTCTCCTCTTCACCTTGAGAAGAGCAGAATTGGCACTGGCTCTGTCAGTGGGCCACAGAGGGGTGTAATGTAAATATTGGAGCACTGCCTAAAGCTGAAAGGTTTGCTGGTTATTTTCTGTCAAAGCAAACATGAAATAACAAAACAAAGTATGTCATAAAATAAGGAATGAAATATTTTATTAAAAAACCCATCTTAACAATGTGAAATGCCTTTGATAAACAACTGTTCTGAGATAGACACATTTTATGATGTTGATAATCTATGAACTTATTGGAATAAATAAACAAATAAACAGAAAACAAACAAACAAGAAGCTGCCTGTTTGAACTAAGGTAGACAGGTCACATACTTAAGTTGAATAGCTGAGACTGTTAAATATAATTGTCTGGGTGTGAAGGTACAAGTTAATGGCTCTGTGTTCTGCTTTTAGCTCTTCCCAGAAGCAGTTGTGACAGTGATGATACTCACGGCCATAAATAGAGCCCACATGATATGCAAGAAGGAATAGTAAGCGCTTTATGACCCCAGCATGTTACACCAGATATCACTGCCAATGCTTACACCTTTTCAGATCATGGAATGCCAGTCATCCACTTAGTAACCTGCTAATTTAAATAAGAAGCACTCATGTGTTGTCCAGAAGGGTGGAGGCGGATTTGCATACAGAAATACAGTTGAGAGAACAATTTGTACTGTGCATGAAATCATTTCTTCTTAAGGCTACATATAATGAGCAGGATGTTACTTTCTCTACTGGTTATACTTGTTTAATTTAACTGTAAATTCTCATTCTGTGTGAATGTTTGTGCCAGTGATCTATTTCTGTTTCTACCATGTTATCTTGTTTTACTTTTAGTTTTTAAAATTCTCAACCAGCAAACCTTTCACACTTGACAGAACGTGTGTCTTCTTAATAAGAAGGCAAATGAGAAACAAATAAAAACTAGGCTTTCTTCCTTGTAAATTTACGGTAATGGTCTGTGGTTGTTGCGCAATCAGTGTGAAGACATGCATCTCGGACACTCATGAACAAAACACTCTTAAGAGAATTCCTTTTATCACCTCATTTACGAGAAGTTACTCTAAAATGTTTCTAGTCGACATAAAATAAAAACACATATTTCGAAACCAGCAACAAAAAAAGACATATTGTGAATATTTTTTGAAAAGTGAAAATCACTGTTCTCACTTGGGGATCTGTGGCATGTTGTTCATTCTCAGCTGTGGTGGTCACACGTGGCACTTCCCATAATTCACAGAAACACATAAAGGGCGACACTGACGGCAACACAGTGAAAGGCACAGAGAGAGAGCTGATTGTAATCACACACAAATGGTCTTGTTGAACAAGGAAGCTTTACAGTATTACATCTGTGAAGCTACTCGGTAGACTAATAATGACTTTAAAACAAGGGAGGCAGGCAGGTAGAAACTGGAAGTGCAGCTACTGTACATGATAATAATACAGAGCTAACAGGAACTAGGCTGACTGATATGCCAGGAACCTGCCTGTATATTGTAGATTGTCAGTAACAGTTCCACTCTAATAGTTCACATCTCACAGTACCATTGTTTCCGCTTACAACCCCTTTGTTCATGTAGGATTATTTATTTGCTAGTGTTGTTGGCTTATTCTAAATTCAGGCCTCACTGTGTTCACTTGATCAAACAATAAGTGACATTTGTAACTGCCATCTTTGCAAATAATTTCATAAAACTGGCAAAACATGCAAAGCTTTTAAAAGATCTCTGTGTACAGTGAAATTCTGCTAGACCGAGGCGCTCCATAATATTTTGTTGAATAACATTTTTCTGCTTTTCACCCCTCTCTCCAGTCGTGAAGTCTGCTTTGTTCCCCCTCTTACCCGCTGGGTTTACGGGAACCATGAGCTAGAATACATTTCTGAGTCACTGTGGGAAAACCTAAACAGCTGCCCTTTTCACTAAACAAAGGTCTGGACCAACAAATTATCATGCAGCCTTTCCTAATCTGCTAAACTGGGGATGAATTTATCAAATTTGCATGTGAATTGAAACTCATTTGTTTTTGTGTCATTCATAGAGTGGGCAAATGCATTCACTCGAGCCTGGATGTTCATTTAGAAAAACATATGTGCACAAGGGTGTTTTCTGCAAACCTGCCGGAAATCAAACACACAGAGGTGCACACACATGCGTTGCCTACAGCACCGAACATGTCACTGCCAAGCCTCACACTCTGCCTCAGAGGTTTGGCTGTGGCAGCAGAGCAGAACGGTTCTCAGCTCCAGGTCACTTGGTTTGTCTCCACTGACTGAACTGACCAGACATTTAACAACTGACCTTTGGTTAAGTACACTCTGCCTTTGGTTTGTTTACTTGATTTGACTTGACTTTTTAAACATTTGCAGTAATTTTTTTGCTTCATGTCTGGGGTCAACATCTTCTTCCTCACTGCACTTAAGAGTCCTTTTATTCCACCCTGTTAAAAGTGTAATAGACTTGGGAAATTACAGTATACATGCTAAAATGTCAAGTCAGCATGCTGTAATAATGTGCATAGTGGTTTCCATGGAAATGTGGTGAGCTAAATCATACTGTTTCCCTACTTATGGCCAACTTACTGCTCCTTTTCCTTATATTGACCTCCATTAGGATCCTAGGAGGAGACTGGATGCTGAATACATGCCTCATGGTGATGACACCATATATTTTCTGGAAACAAGTGGACTGTTCCAAAGCTGTCCTTGTGATTTCCCTTCCCCCACCCATGTCCTGGTGGTCTGAATCTAACAACACCTGACTCACTTCTGTGGACACAGCTGGCTTCTACCAAACCCACCAGCCTCTGTGACGTCAATTCATTGCCCACAAGGCCTTCCCTCTGCCCTGTTCCCAACCATGGTTTTGGTAAAACTAACACCAAAACAGATGCTGAGTATCTTTTTAAGCACTGAACCAGTCTGTGCTGAGAAGCTACAGCGTTTTAAAACACCGCCTTGTACAGATAATTAAAATAAGTGAGCTCCGTATCCTGGAGTTAATCTGCTTTACAATAACCGCCTGAAACCTGTGATTGTCATAGCTGAATCAGCAGGGAGGGAGCTGATGTGGACAGAATGAGCACTTGATCGCTCACACGCAGGTTGCCAAAGATTAGACTGACTTCACATGAAGTCACACTTTCTTTCGACAGCTTGACGCTGATATTCAAATTATTATAAAGTAATGATAAAGAAAGTCATAAAGTCTTAAGGAAAGTGTGAGGACAGAGTACAATTAGATTCTATTTTTGTCACTGTATAGTTGAGAGTCAACAGTAAAATATATAATAACTAGGTTTATGGCTGCTATATTGTATATCATAAAATGTGTATATATTACTCATAAATGCTCATAGGGTTTGGTACAATTCTTGAAAGGCAAATGTTTCAGTATTGCGACAGTAGGTTTAGTATCTTGAGTCTATCTGTGCTGTGCAGTGGTGTGTGCATGACATGGTAAATATGACTAATTAACTGACAAACCAGGCCTAAATATGTTATGAAAGTGTACATTTTAATATTTCTTACACCTATGGATATTAGGGCAGCACTAAATATTCAAAGCTTTTACGCACACTACAGGGGAAACAGATATCAAATTTAGCAGCAGTGAGTAAATACTAACCCGTTGCCCTTGGATACCAGCTGCTGCTACTGGGAAACAGAAAGAAGTTCCCCCTGTGTGGCGCCCTCTATGGGCATGTGTGAGCCATCATTACAGCGAATTTCTCAGAAACCTACTACACAAGCTGCCTCAGCTCAGAGTAAAACATTAGCTCACCTTGACATTGAAGCAGAACTTCCACCCATAAATAAATAAACAAAAGACTATATCATATGTATGTATGTATATGTATGTAATAGTATGATTTTCTAATCTTATAGCTGGTTTTTAAGATTAAAAAAAGACAAGAATTCTATTTATTACCTGTTATATTATTTGGTTATACAATTCTAAAGAGCTAGATACTTAACAAAGGTACTGCTTGTAACTCTTGAAGTTCATTTTGAAGGAGCAGTGGGAGGAGGGCACTTCTCATAGCAGGAATCCCTTAAAAACAAACAAAAAAAATGACATGCTTCCTGTCAATCTGCCAACAGAGAGAGGCTTTACTGGAAAGAGGAGGCGGAGCCACCTCACACATGCGAGGACTTCTCCCCACCTCCCGCTTATAACTCTCAGCTTACCGAGGTTCACTCTACACACCGACAGGTCCAGGCCTGGAGTTTGTTGCCAGAGAACTTGGAAACATTTTTACTCTCCTGACAGTGAACAGCCATCTATCCAACGACCGAGCACTTGGATTTATTTTCAAAGAGCGAGTTTGGAGAAGCATCGAAGGTGAGGATCTTTTGTTTATTTAATTATTTCTTTATCTTTCTACATAATGCCCAACATCAGTGCAGGGTTTAAAAGTAAGTAGATGGTTATCTAAGTGAGATAGTTTGCTTAGTGAAGCCGGGAACGGATTGCAAATTGCGCAATCCAGATTACACCGTTTTTACTGGAACTGACCGTGATGCCTGACTCTCCAGGGCAGATTACACAGACGCGCGCGCGCACACACACGCGCGAGTTTCCCCGAAACGGCTAGAATTTAACTGGGAACAGTTTAGTTAATGACTGTGTTAAAACCACAGCTCCTCTCCAGCACAGGACGTAGGCATACAAGCTGGGTAGGGTTTGGTTTTTGGATAATAAAAAACTCTGGAGCACATTTATCACCAGATGTTTAAACATGTGATGTACAGATCTTTCACATCTGGGAAAACAGAGCTGCAGCAGCCCAAAAGTATTAGTCTCAACACGAATAAAGCAGATCTTTGTGCAAGTGTGTAGTTAAACTTCTAAACAGAATGTTAAAGGGTAGTGTCATATTTTCCACACAGAGCTCTAACTCACTGAACTCCTTGTCTTTTCCAGGCAGATTAAGAGCTGACTTCTTCATGTCCTCCCAGACAACACTCTGAACCTCTGTCTGACACCTCCTCTTCTTCTCCTGTCTGTGTGGCGCCCACTGCTGCCCAGGCTACCTAGAGATTGGGCACAGCGCCATGGTAACTCACAGCAAGTTTGACTCCGCAATGAGCAGCAGCCTATTGGATTCCAGCATGAGGCTGCCTCACCGTTACAAGACTTTCACCTCTAAGACGCAGTACCAGATGGTCCTCGACACGCTCCACAAGCTCCAGGAGAGTGGGTTCTACTGGGGTCCCATCACAGGAAAGGAGGCCAATACCATGCTGGCAGCCGAGGCCTCCGGCACCTTCCTCATCCGGGACAGTTCAGACAACCGACACCTGTTTACCCTCAGTGTCAAGACAACATCAGGCACCAAGAATCTGCGTATTCAATGTGACATGGCTTCTTTTTACCTACAAACAGACCCTAAGAACATTCAGTCTGTTCCCCATTTTGACTGTGTCCTCAAACTGATCCATTACTATATGCCTCAGAGCAAAGGGAACACTCGCAGTGGAAATATGTACTACATTTACGCTGGAGGGGAGAAGATCCCCCTGGAGCTCATCAAACCTCTCTGCTGTAGCTTGTCCACCTTGCAGCACCTGTGCAGGAAAACAGTCAATGGACATTTGGACATTTCTTCTAAAAGAGACCAACTTCCTCATCCTCTTAAGGAGTTCCTCCAGGAGTATGATGCTCCTATCTAGAGGTGTTGGGCTGATGCTCTTGAAGGGGCAGAGACTTGGATGGTTTCAGTACAGCTACATTTGTAGTCATGTACAGTGTCTGAGGAGTAATGATGAAGCAGTGTCAAGGAAGTCCCAGGACTGAGCTTGTGAAAAGGAGCAGTTTTAAACTGACAAGATGTGTGCAGTTCTCAGAGAGAGGTCGGCAGTAGTGTCTTAAGGAAGAGACACTGGATTGGGGACTAATCCACAAAGAAGGCCAAGCGAAAGGGATCACTGCTGTAATCTGGGGGGGTATGAAAGAGAGATCTCCCCCGTTCTCCTCTGCCTCGCTGATGACGTTCTGCTTACTGAAAACGGAAGTGAGGCTCACAGTCAGCTGTCTACAGTCTGATGACGCACAGGTTCCCTCTGCTGCTGCTGCTAACCAGTGAACTGTGAGACTGTCTAGCTTAGAAAATTCCCCGTCCATTAAAGCTGGACTGGCTTTTACAATCAGACTTGCTTTTTTGCTGACATTGGGTGATAATCTTGAACTTACTAGACATATCCATCCAGCATCCTGTGACCAAGTGAACGCTGGAAATTCACAGACAATGGAAAATTAGAGCACAAGTGAGTGGACTCTGCTGGCTGTCAGGGTGCCAGCCACAGTGAGAAAGGGCTGAACCTTTATTTTTTTTTCTAGAATCTTATAAGATGCTTTAAGAATAGAAAATGTGAATAGATGATGTGTCACTAATGTTTTCTTTAGAGGAAGGGCGTATGCCAAACTTGCCTGAACAAGGTAACAGTTTGTTAGATGACCAACATGACTATAGGCTCTTAAATGAGTACCACTGCTGAGTCAGAAGTTTGTACGGCTTCAGCGGTGAGGACACATATACCAAAGATGTAGTGGGTATCTGTCTTAAACCAAAGTTTACATGATTGAAAATGACATGGTTAATCTGTTTGTGTGCTGTCTTTTATAAAGATGTACTCTTGCTAGCCAAACCACTGGCTGTTGATGCTTGAACATATTTGAGAAGGTTGACAAAGCAAGCAGACTGATAAAACTTTGCACTTATTTATATTTGTATGGACGTTTCATTAATTTATAATAAAGAGTACTATTTTTCTACGAAATACGGTTTCATTGTTTGATTTGCTTTCTGATGACTTGAAGTCTCAGTCTTTTGTCCTCACCAACAGTGACACATGCTGCACATCATATGCATATTAATCTTTGGTACAGAGGTCAGGCCACAGGTTCACACTTTTTCATGATTTCCTCTTAAATTTTACTAAGCACAATTTCCTATTTCAAACCATGAGGGGAAACCATTGCTCTAAATGACACGGCAGTTTTAAAGACACGCTCAACATAAACATATCTCAGTACATTATTAATTTCTTATCATACTTCAAAAGCTTTGACGTTGCTCCTTTTAAGATTAGTTTCCCTAGAAAACACTCTAGGCTTTAGTTCAGCTTAAACCTAAAATCGTGTCTCGTTCTTGGGACTGCTGTTTCCTGCGGTAAACCGTACTCATTTCCTGTTTTCTGTATTTGCACTGCGTTGTGCTTGCTTCCAGATTGTTTAGGAATTAAACTCACTATTTTCTAGGTTCATCTGAATTTTTGAGTGACAACATACGCTTGCACCACTTAAAGCACTTGTTTTGCAGAAGTTC
>NW_018128131.1:241081-254833 GCF_001952655.1 Monopterus albus
GGCCAGCACAGGAATCTTGGTCAAAGCACCACTGGACTTCAGATCAAAGCAAGACAGCTTAATTTCTAGAGCACATTTCCTAACCAGAGGCAATTCAAAGTGCTTCACATAGGCAAAGAAAAACAGTAACAGCATTAAATATTATAAGCATTAAAACCAGATCACTGCTTACTAAGGATGTCAGGGCCCTGCTGGGTTTGGATTCTGTAGGTAACTGGGAGCCAGTGTAAAGATTTAAGAACAGGAGTGATTTGCTCAATTCTCCTGGTTCTGGTTCAAACTCTCTGAACGAGCTGAAGTTGTCTAACAGTCTTTTGGGGAAGGCTAGACAAAAGACCATTACAACAGTCCAGCCTGTTGGAGACGATAGCATCAGTGAGTTTCTCAGGACATGAGACCTCAGAGTTGTACTATTTGTTCGAGATGATGAAAAGCTGATTTAGTTGTGGCCTTGATGTGACTGGTGAAGTTCAGGTCTGAGTCAATTATGACACCAAGATTTGTAACTTGAGTTTTTGTCTTCATAGTTCTACAATCAAGCTGATCAATAACTTCGGTCCTTTCGTTCTTGCTACCAAAAGCAATAACTTCAGTCTTGTCTGTAACTGAAGGAAATTTGATTGCATCCAGGTATTTACAGTGCCTTGCGAAAGTATTCGGCCCCCTTGAACTTTGCGACCTTTTGCCACATTTCAGGCTTCAAACATAAAGATATAAAACTGTAATTTTTTGTGAAGAATCAACAACAAGTGGGACACAATCATGAAGTGGAATGAAATTTATTGGATATTTCAAACTTTTTTAACAAATAAAAAACTGAATAATTGGGCGTGCAAAATTATTCAGCCCCTTTACTTTCAGTGCAGCAAACTCTCTCCAGAAGTTCAGTGAGGATCTCTGAATGATCCAATGTTGACCTAAATGACTAATGATGATAAATAGAATCCACCTGTGTGTAATCAAGTCTCCGTATAAATGCACCTGCACTGTGATAGTCTCAGAGGTCCGTTTAAAGTGCAGAGAGCATCATGAAGAACAAGGAACACACCAGGCAGGTCCGAGATACTGTTGTGGAGAAGTTTAAAGCCGGATTTGGATACAAAAAGATTTCCCAAGCTTTAAACATCCCAAGGAGCACTGTGCAAGCGATAATATTGAAATGGAAGGAGTATCAGACCACTGCAAATCTACCAAGACCTGGCCGTCCCTCTAAACTTTCAGCTCATACAAGGAGAAGACTGATCAGAGATGCAGCCAAGAGGCCCATGATCACTCTGGATGAACTGCAGAGATCTACAGCTGAGGTGGGAGACTCTGTCCATAGGACAACAATCAGTCGTATACTGCACAAATCTGGCCTTTATGGAAGAGTGGCAAGAAGAAAGCCATTTCTTAAAGATATCCATAAAAAGTGTCGTTTAAAGTTTGCCACAAGCCACCTGGGAGACACACCAAACATGTGGAAGAAGGTGCTCTGGTCAGATGAAACCAAAATTGAACTTTTTGGCAACAATGCAAAACGTTATGTTTGGTGTAAAAGCAACACAGCTCATCACCCTGAACACACCATCCCCACTGTCAAACATGGTGGTGGCAGCATCATGGTTTGGGGCTGCTTTTCTTCAGCAGGGACAGGGAAGATGGTTCAAATTGATGGGAAGATGGATGGAGCCAAATACAGGACCATTCTGGAAGGAAACCTGATGGAGTCTGCAAAAGACCTGAGACTGGGACGGAGATTTGTCTTCCAACAAGACAATGATCCAAAACATAAAGCAAAATCTACAATGGAATGGTTCACAAATAAACATATCCAGGTGTTAGAATGGCCAAGTCAAAGTCCAGACCTGAATCCAATCGAGAATCTGTGGAAAGAACTGAAAACTGCTGTTCACAAATGCTCTCCATCCAACCTCACTGAGCTCGAGCTGTTTTGCAAGGAGGCATGGGCAAAAATTTCAGTCTCTCGATGTGCAAAACTGATAGAGACATACCCCAAGCGATTTACAGCTGTAATCGCAGCAAAAGGTGGCGCTACAACGTATTAACTTAAGGGGGTTGAATAATTTTGCACGCCCAATTTTTCAGTTTTTTATTTGTTAAAAAAGTTTGAAATATCCAATAAATTTCGTTCCACTTCATGATTGTGTCCCACTTGTTGTTGATTCTTCACAAAAAAATTACAGTTTTATATCTTTATGTTTGAAGCCTGAAATGTGGCAAAAGGTCGCAAAGTTCAAGGGGGCCGAATACTTTCGCAAGGCACTGTAAGTATTACTTCTTTCTACTCCCTTGCAAGCATGTAATGACTAAGCATTATCAAGAGAAATTTCTATTTTTTTTTTTTTTGGTTGTATATGGTAATTTGTTTGGTTGTTTTGTGTTACATGTTGATTTCCTTTTTTTCTTTTTCTCTCTTTTATTACATGCTTGGAATAAATAAATAAATAAATAAATAAAATTTGATTTGATTCTTATTTACGGGGCTGCTCACTTCTTCTTCTAACAAAAAAGATGAGTGTCTGCTTCAGCCAATTTACATTAGAACTGTTAAAAGCCACTCAGACTTCCAGAGAAGTACCAGCTAACTGCTTTGCACTGGTGTGACTCACCCGATTCTCTGTAGGTGCTGACGTGATCTAACATGCTTTCATAAGCACATGCTGTACACAGTGATGCAATATGTTTATGACATGAATGTCTCATACAAATGTGCAGGTTCTTAGAAATGTCCCGTGCACTGTACACAAATACACATATATACAGAAATATGTCAGCGTGTACTTCATCAGAATTCAAATTGTACTGTATGCATGCACATCATGTATTTTATACAGTAATCCATCTGTGTGCTGCTAACTCTTTAAGACAAAGTGTTTTAAGTGATATGCTCACCTGCACAGTGGGCTCTGAGACAAAGGACTGACTCCAGATGACACAAAAGTCAATTATGCTGGAGGTATTTGTATAAGCAGTGGCGGAAGAAGTACTCAGATCTTTTACTTAAGTAAAAGTAGCAAAACTACAGTGTAAAAATACTCTGTTACAAGTAGAAGTCCTGCATTTGAAATGTTACTTAAGTAAAAGTATGAAGTATTCGTATCAAAACACATTTAAAAATACTAAAAGTAAAAGTATAGAATGACACATTTAATGCACATCATTTACATTTCCAGGTGCTCCTTTACTGTGACCCCTGTGGAAGCACATATCACTCATGTTTATTCTGTACATATACAGTAACATGAAGATTGACTACAGCTGGGAACACATGCACATTTACTGCAAACTGCTAAAATGATGGATGAACGGGAATCTGCAATAACCTCTATATCCAACATAATTACTGGAAGGAGCCCCTGCTCTACCTGCTTCCACAGCACTTTGCTGTTTCCGCTCAGCCATTGGAGCTCATTGCAGAGGCTTCAGAGAGATAAAGGGTCTCTGAGGTGGTTTGTACTCTGTGAGTGGTTCAGAACAATGTCCCTTTTTTTCTCAGTAATGAATTGAAATACACATTCTAAGAAAATACCAATTCAGGTGGCGCTTCATAAATGTAGGTAAAGTCTCAGAGAAAGCCACTGCACTTCCATGGAAACTCTTTGCCTTCTTAGTACAAAAAATAATTCCAAAAAAGGACTGGAAAACCCTTTAACTTTCCAGAATTGAAAAGTCAGAGTACTTGGGAAACACTGTGAATCATTTTTTTTTGCTGGAATTCAGTTTAAGGAGGCTAGAGGTATTGTACACGCTCTTTGTGTGTGTTAATAGCAAAAAAAAAAATGCTGGCTGTTGCAAAACTGCTGAGCATTAAAGACACACATTTAATCATCCTTGTTTCTCATTAAACAGAGCTCCATGTGTACATAACATACGACTGAAAGAAGTGCAGTCAGATGAGGAAGCACAAAAAATGTGTAGTTTATTAATAGATGAGTGTTGCCATTGTCTGCATTTTGCTAAATAAAACAAACCATTCTGAGTGGCTTGGCACATCTGTCAGTGCGATGTTATTTTATCAGATAGTTACAGAGAAGTGCCCTTTCAAAAACATATGGCCCAACGGAGCATTGAAACCAATCAGACCTTAACTGGAGGACTATTAAAAGCACAATGGCTTATGTGCTACTCTGGAGAAATTCTCTGCTATTCATTAGTCATGTGATTCTAAAAAACAAGCACAGAAGAGTTAGAGCACTGCTTACACAAGTCAGGAATTTATCATTGCTGCTACATACACCCCCAGCCAGTGGTCATATCTAAGCAGTCTGGCACCATTTTAGTACTCTAATCAGGTATTTCAAAGGAAACATCATGTCTTCCACAGCTGTAGGCTACTCCAGTTGACAAAACACAAAACTGATAGAGGTGGAAGGATAACATTTCACTCTTTATCTTATTTTTATGTTTACTAAAAATACCCTAGAGTATGTAATATTTTGCGATAATACATTTATGAGCAACTTGAGGCAAAGAGCGAAGTTGTTTTTCTCAATATTGTTTAAAATAAAGATGTATTATGTCTTAAAATTTAAATGTGTCAACATTAAAAGCTACTTTTCAGCTTTTCAGCTACTACTATATGCACAAAATACTGGGCTTCATGTAAAGTGGTTCTGGATGTCATTATCAAATTACTGCTTGTCTACTTTGTCTGGTCAGACTTGAGACGGTCCTCTCTTTAATTGTGCAATATCAATCATTTCATCTAGCCTACCACATTAAAATATGACTTCAATATTGTGTTGGCATTTTATTTTTAAATTAATTTTAGTACTAACCTAGATAATACAGTAAACAATATGAAATGCAACATTGGCTCTACAAAAATGAAACAATTTACTGAGATAATGGGTTTATTAGACTTGTCCCTGAGCACCATGTTCCTGAATTCAAATGGACCGATGTACAGTATGATAGCACCAGTGTGATGATTGAACACAGTCAGATAATCCATTCATATTCAAAACAGCTCCAACTACATTTAATTATACTGTAAAAATAAGATTTACATTGATACAGGTTTTTGCTCAGTTGTCAAGTAGCAGTTGCTATCATGTGAACCTTTGTCTTAAGTATATACAGTATGTTTGGATCTCACAGGGTCTCAGAAACAAGATCCATGTAAAGAGACACAGGCTAAAACACAATGGTGGCCAAAGCTAGGAGAAGCTCTCGTCTCCCGGTAATATTGTTTTTAAAAGGCCTTGCACACACAGGGGAGGTCAGCTATGGTTTGTCAAACCTTGGGATTAGCCTTGCTGCAAATTACAATACATAATGTCACTAAGCTGCTTGTATTAATAAACATATAATTTATATGATCAGTGTCTGAAGGAGAACGCTAATCAGACAAACTAAGTGAAAATGTGTGGGTTGACCAGTGATGTGTGGGAGTTTTAACTGTGTCACTCCCTAGCTGTCAACATATTTTAGGAAAAGCACAGGTGTTTCTAGTAACATTCACGGTGACTCTCGTCTAAGTTAAAACAGTTTGCTGGTAAGCAAGCACAATACTAGGACCCTGAAACTGAAACAGTTAAATGGAATTCAGTCGTGTCATTGAATGCAGGAAGCACTGAAATTCTCACTTTAATTAGAAACAGGTGGTTGGACACTATCCAAACAACATTTCCTGTAAGTGAGAGAGTGAATGGTAAGTGTCAAATTTTACATGAACTAAGTTTATTGCAGCTTTTAGCCAGGCTTTTAGCATTAGCATCAGGTAGAGCTACTGTAATGGTTACTGCCCACACTGAATTCAAGCCCCACGGTTTCTCACTCAAAGTGCCACTAAGACTTGAACTGATATCGTTTCACAATATATGGGGCTACTGACAAGGGTTCTACCAGTTTAAAATTGTACTCCTACTCCTGCTACTTTGTTCAGTGATTCTTCAAAACGTTTTCAAAGTAATGCTAGTACAAAAAATGAGAAAGGTTAGAGGAAATAAAGTACCTTCTGTAAATCACACAGTTAAATCCAACTAAATATGCTGTAATGTAAGTAAAAAAGAGTATATTGCGTTTTACTTTTCATGTAATTTACCTAAATTTAATTTTAGATTTTCAACTGAGATTTTGTTCACAAGAAAGACAAACATCTCAAACAAAAGTTAAATCTGTCTTATTAATAGCCATGCAAAGGGAAAGGCCTTTGCATGGAAAGTTTGTTTGTTTCTCCTCCTTTGTTCCCTCTGACTTCAGCACGTGCGTATAAAGTAAGCTGACCGCCCTACTGGCGCTCTTGAGTGCATAGTGGAGAAACAACAAAAGGCGGATTCCCGCTCGTCTTTCCAATTTGCCAGTCTGTTTACAATTCCACAACTGCTGGTTGCCATGGAGTTGTTTTCAGTGAGCTCCAGATGCCAGATATCAGAGCCTACCAGAGCGAAGCTGTGAGTCTCAATGGTTCTGCAAGTCCCACCCCCCACCCAAGGCTCTTCTCAAGGCACGCTCCTCCTGTTCCTGCTTCAGGCCTGTAGATTTACTGTTAGCACTCCACAACCTGATTATAATAATATAAATATGCACTTCCTTCTTCTTGGTTTTTGTTCAATCAGAATCCTCTGCCGCTTCAGCAGCTCTGTGCACACAGTTATACCCCTGGTCTGCATCCCATCAACAGGAGGTTTCCTAACACTAAAGACAAAAAACAGATGAAGCAAGAGTATGAGGGAACTAAACAAAATTATACCTTGATTACAAGCTAGTACCACTGATGATATTGCGCATGAGCACAGGATACTTCAAGATGACACTCATTCTCAAGAAACTTTGCAGGAGAGAGGTTTTCCAGTAGGACAATGATCCCAAACATCCTGCAAATTCACCCAAGAACAAAGTGAACTAAGTGACAACATATGTCCCCTGAGCAGAAGGTACATGTACAGTAGAGCAACAAAACGGCTCTACCAAAGATCGTCATCTGTTTCTACAATCCAGATATCTCAACAGATTTGTGGTATGATCTGTGCCCGGGATGATCGACTCTGTCAAATACAAAATATTTTTAAAAAATGTATTTGAATATTTGTATACTTTTCCAGAAGTGCTATTTTGGTGCTTTTAAATAAGATGTCAGTTGAGAATGGAATCACATAGAAATGTTTTGAGTCATTAGTGTTACTCCTACTGTAGCTCCTATAGTAGTGAGAAAACCTGCCTACAGTTTTACTGGAAACCAGCCATACAAGTACCAACGGGCCACCCAGTTTGGAGTTCCTCAGTAATGTGATCCATGTTATGCAATTTGTCACTTTTTTAAGTGAGTCACGAAGGAACCACAATTAGGACATTGTGGTTCCGCACACCTACACAGCATGCTAACAATAGCTGGCAGGTGATAGTAAGATTCAGCATGCTAAATATACAATACAGTGTTACAAGCCATGAATCATGCTAGTGCACTCAGGTGCAAAATGACAGGAAAACGAGTGGTGTGTAACCAGATGAGGCTGTTTATTATTTTGCCATTTTGCATTCAAAATCAAATGCAGTTACTGAAATACTCCTGGTTCAGGTAAATCGTTGTTAGTTTTTCTTTCTTTTTTGCATTTCCAGAAACCATTTGCAGCTAGAGTGATTGTAACTGTCAAGCAGGTAGCGAATATAAACAATGTCAGCTGAAGAGAAACCCTAAGTCCGCTCACACTGCTGGGAAACACCCCCTGAGTCATTGCTACAAAATGTAGGGTGGTGTACTGTAGCAGTAGGTTGTGCCCAGAGTGAAATGACGTACTTCTGGATAGTTATTGCATAAGATACTTCAATACACTGCACAAACACAGTCTTCATTAGTTACAAAATGGGAAAGCAAAGGGCTCCCGTACACCAGGGTATTACAGTTAACATGAAAAATGTAATCAATAGTCAAACAGCAGTGAACAGAGAGTGTGGGATGGAAAAACTGTAGCGACATGTTTGACAAGCTTGTTGCTACGCACCACGTCTGGTGATACCCGACCTCACTTCCTGATCATCTTATCTGAGTGGGAAACACGTCAGACAATCAACATTTAATTTCTATTTTGGGGTTTTACATGTTCAGGATAATACAGCAATATAGATAATGAGTGCTGCAGGGATCATTTTATCATTCCTGTAGCATTGTGTAAAATGTTCTGAAAGATTTATACTGATCATTGTTTTATTTTAATACAAATGAGGTTTTGGGCTGACATCTGTGTTGGTAATGAAAGAAGTTGAACAGTTTATTCTATAAATAATCTACACAGGGTCAAGACAGTTTTTATTTTGGAACTAACTGTTTCATGCTACAGTGCGTGTGTGTGAGCTAGTTTTTTTTTGGGACGGGGGTGTGTCTTTTTTACGTCAGGAGACTTGGCCTCCATTGTACTGTGACGTAACTGGTAAATGTGGCATGCTTAGGCTAATACTCTCCCCAATCACTGTGGGACATGTTGTTATCACCATATAAACCAAATAAAGCAGTATGTGTATGTTAATACTAGCCTATAATGTGAACTTTTTGTAGAGCTGTATCAATCTACAGTAGGTTATACAGTAAAGGTTCAGGTTACAAGCTGCTTGCATTAACTGCGAATGGGATTTGGCATTGAAGACAGTACTAAACATCAACAGTGAAGTTTGGGTTTGCACTTACTGTGCCCAGGGAACTCAGCAGTTGTGCATATTGAAGCGATAAAAAAACAAACAAAAAAAAAAAAACAGAGGACATTCCTCTTCTTGTGAAAACATAGTCTTGCAAATATTGTTTCCCCAGAAGTACCAAAGTTCTTCTGCCAATATTCCAGGGACTTTTTCTACTTTTCTTTGGTATCAGCTAATCAAAAATTTAGATCGTAAAGCTAATGAGCGCCTTGAAAGGGAATCTCAAGCTCTTACTGCTTACTGCGTGAAAGAGAAAGTAACAGCTGGCACACACAGCACATGGGGGTGTGACAAGCAGTTCCTCAGAAGTGTCCTGTGTTAGACTTTTTATAGATGCCATGTGCCACATAGCAGATGAATCTCTAGTACACTGTGCTCTCTGTCACTTCCAGTATGTATCCTGTAGATGGGTTGAGTTGTGTGATGCTACATTTCTAAAACCATTAAAGTCACTGATGCATGACAGTCAGACATGTGTTTTGGTGATTCTATGTGATATTCAAATATTGGCATTACAAGAAAAAGCAATGTGGAAAAAAGGATAGGAGGGTAAACAGCATTATGCATGTCAGCATATCAATAGCTAAGTGCACTTAACAATGAATATAGTCAAACACAGTAAGCTATTTTACTGGTTAGTGTTTGTCTGTGTGGTAATATTCTATATTTTTCTTATTGTCCTTTTATCCCCCCAAAAAGAATTAAAACCAAAAATGAATCAAGCCCACTAACAGGTATTGTTTGTCTAGCCAAAGACTGATTTAGCTTCTGTGCTACTAGCCTCCATTGTTGTTCAGAATCTATTAAAAACCCATTACCAAGCCCCACTGTTGGGCTGGGAGGTGTGTTTCCTCATTATGATGAACATGGGTGCTGTTGTTTATTTTAAGGCAATTGCACAGCATATACTTCTCAGCAAAACAAAAAAAGCCCCAACAGAAATACCTCTGTTCTGTTTGTTCTCTTTGACTATTTTTGAACACAGAAATTATTTAGCTTTTTTAAAAAAAAAAAAACAACCATATATTTGTTTTCAAGATTTACATCTTCAGTAGGAACCAGAGATGCACTGGGGAGAACGTAAAGGTGCTGGTTTTGGTGTTTTTATGGGATTGGTTGACATAATAAGAACTCTATTTTAATTCCTTAATGTTATGGCACCCAATACTTGGTGAGAGAGAAATGGTATTTCGATTTCTGTATGTCCTGCACATATGGTGAATTGACAATAAAATCCTTGAACCTAATATGTCAGGCTTCAATATGTTTTTCCTGTAGCTATCATAATTCATTCTTTGTTTTCTTCTATCTTTCTGATTCCATTTGCCTCGTGCATGACCTGTCATAAATCCATCAACATTAAGGTGACAGCAGTGAGTCATGTGAGTATAATCTTACACTGAAATAGACGCCGTGTGAACTGTTCACCTCTGGCATATTCAGTTCTTGTGAATGAACTGAATATGTTTATACTACGCGGTGGGTGAAAAGTAACTAGGCATTGAAAATTGGCTATAGAACTTGTAGTATCACTGGAGTCATGATGAAAACATGATCTCATATGAAATCCTATTTATTATCATCTATTTAGAGACTGTTTTCATCATGGCTCCAGTGATACTACAAGTTCTATAGCCAATTTTTAAACACAAGTCACTTGAGTGAAAATTAGTCTGATTGCGTGTAGCATGTCCTCTACTGACCTGTGAGCTCATTTTTCTAAACTCTGTTTTAACTTAGCGTCACAGGGGTGGAAATGGCATTTAGTAAAGTTTAGAAATTCATCACACACTGCTGCAGTTCCATCTGTACTTCTTATTTTCTGTTCGTTCGTTACTAAGCAACATTTTGGACCTTCCTCATGCAGGGCATGGCTGTTTCCAACATTGTGAGTCAGTTCAGTTCAGCTGCAGTGATCAGTGCTTTCCAAGAAGTGTCATGTGTGAACACCTGCATTTCTCCTTTTCTTCACTGGTGCACATTACGGCACTTAAAATGTATTTACAGGGTGCATACTCTGTCACAGTCTACAAGGCCTTTCAGCCTTTCATAATGCTAATAATAATATACTTTAGTTTTATATGTTTACTTTAATGCAAGGCCCATTTTCCTACCAAATTTTTTACATACCAAATTCTTGGAAGCTTGAGGCACTAAAAGTGTTTCAAAGAAGTACTGATCCATGCTCACATCAGTCCATGTGAATCTCTTGGCCGCACAGTTAAGGTGCAAATACTTCATTCCACTTCAACTGTAAGGTCTGTTTTGGACCAGTGTCAGACATATTCACAGCCTGTTGGAAAAACCTTGGCCAAAAAGTGTTGGTTTCTGTGAGAATTTATGTTGAGCTGATCACATGATGAGCCCTGCACCTGTCTGGCTTCAGTGTTTGATTATGCTGTCACATTCAGTTTTTGTCATTGAAGGGGAAACTTCCCGCACCATTAGATTCAAGTCAAGATTTTTATTTGCCATTTATCCATAAACAGACAGTCTAGGCATATAGGAATTTTTGTGCAGCTCTCCTTTGGAGTCAGGTAAGGAGTCAAAAGCCAGAAAGAACATTTAGTCTTAAAATAAAAAAGTTACATAACGGTGACAAAGCATTAAAATCGCAATACACAAAAAGTAGGGGTGAGGGGCTATGTATAGTAAGGGGTTATTGCACATATTTTCTCACATTTTCATATTTGCCATCAGTCTTACTGCGGCAGGGAAAAAGCTGTTGCAAAGTCTTGTTCTGTGTGTGAGGATACTGCCCGCCCTGCTGTGCCTGAGGCTGTAGGTGCAGGTTTTGTGTCTGAGCAGAGTGGATCCCTGATTATATTCTCTGCCCTTTTACGACAGCGCTGTATGCATAGTGTGTCCACTATGAGGCTGGTGTACATCATGAAAACCAAAAGCAGGCAGTTCAGTCCCAATTATCCTTTCTGCAGTCTTTATGACCCTTTGAAGAGCCTTCCTCTCTGCCTGTGTGGTGTTACCATACCAGACTGTGATGCCAGTAGTGAGGATGCTCTCTACCAGTCCTCTATAGTCCCTTTGGTGGTCAGAGGCAGCAGAGGGGAGGGGTTCTTTCTGAAGTCTATTATTATTTCTTTTGTCTTGTTTATGTTGAGGTCATTTTCCTCTCCATAAACAAGAATGTTGTTCACCAGGCTTCTGTAGCCCAACTCATCTCCCCCTTGATGAGGCCCAGAATGGTGGTGTCATCAGCATATTTAATGATGATGGTGTCATCATGGTTGGAGACAAAGCCATGGGTGTACAGGGTGAAGAGTTTGGGGCTGAGACAGCAGCCCTGCGGTGAGCCTGTGCTGATTGTGAGCTCAGCAGACACCCGCCCTCCCATTCTGACCACCTGTGGTCTTTCAGTCAGGAAGTTTAAAATCCAGTTACAGGTGGGAGTTGGGACACCAAGGTCTGTCATCTTCCCGATGAGCCTGCCTGGGCAAATGATGTTGAATGCAGAACTGTAATCCAGGAAGAGCATCCTAGCATATGTACTGCTGTTGTCCAGGTGTTTCAGGGTATGGAATAAAGCCAGAGCCATCACATTGTCCACTGATCTGTTGGGGCGGGAAGCAAACTGGAGAGGGTCTACAGTGTCCGGGACCGTGTGGTTAATGTGTGTGAGAACCAATTTCTTTAAGCACTGGTGTGACCGCCACTGGCCTGAAGTCATTCAGAGTGGATGTGTCTGATGTCTTAGGGACCGGTATGATAATGGATTTTTTGAAAATGCGAGGAACTACTGCTTGGGTTAAGGACAGGTTGAAGATGTCTGTGTACACACTAGCTAGTTGATCCCCACAGGCTCTCAACACTCTGGGGCAGGGGGGGACCGTATGGTCCTGCCGCCTTATGGGGGGTTTATCTGTTTCAGGGCCTTCAGGACCTGTGTGTGCACCACCTGAAAAGTAGTGTCTCCTGGGTCACAGGGGCATTTTGAGGGGGTGTCTGTGTTCAACCTGTCAAACCTCGCATAGAAGTTGTTGAGGCTGTCTGGGAGGGTGGTGTCCTGGGGGGCTGTGTTTGTTGATTTGTTCACCTCCACACTGAAACTGCAGTGACACCTGGCAAGAGTTTGTCTTGTGTTATTGTCAGACTGAGCCATTCGATTGTTCAGCTTTGGTTTTCATGATGTACACCAGCCTCATTTTCTTACCTTTAAATAAAAGGCTTAAAGAAAAGGCTGCCCTTTTACCCACCCTTTGAACGTTAAACATGTTCTGGCATAATTCTCTGACACACTTTCCCAAGCTTTTATCACCATGCTTGCAAACTCACCATATTTTACAAAAGTGCCACTGACTGTGTGTAGCAGATATAGCACAATTCTTAATTAACCCTTGCCAGTGTAATGCGCAAAAATCCCAATTACAGTACTTAACCCAGCATATCATGCATCAGTGTTCAAAGCCTGCTAATAAAGCTTAATTGGAAACTAACCCTCTTCACCCTGACATTGTGCGTCGCACTAAATCCACTACCACACTGTGACATTCAGATAAACTGAAAACATGCCCTGAAGTGCTGCCCAATTATTCTGCTATAAATCTCTACTTCAGCTGCACTTTGATTGAACAAATGAACACGCACATAGAGTGTAAATTGAAACATTCATTAAGTGTCTCAAACTAAAAATTTCATGGTAATGGAAAGCGTCTGCTTTTTGCAGACGACGTTGTCCTGTTGGCCCCATCAAACCAGGACCTCCAGCGTGCACTGGGGCGGTTTGCAGCTGAGTGTGAAGCAGCTAAGATGAGAATCAGCACCTCTAAATCCGAGGCCATGGTTCTCAGTCGGAAAAGGGTGGCTTGTTCCCTTCAGGTTGGTGGAGAGTTCCTGCCTCAAGTGCAGGAGTTCAAGTATGTTGGGGTCTTGTTCACGAGTGAGGGAAGGATGGAACGGGAGATTGACAGGCGGATCGGTGCAGCTTCTGCAGTAATGCAGTCGATGTACCGGTCCGTCGTGGTGAAGAAGGAGCTGAGCTGTAAGGCGAAGCTCTCGATTTACTGGTCAATCTACGTTCAGACTCTCACCTATGGTCATGAACTTTGGGTCATGACCGAAAGGGCAAGATCCCGGATACAGGCGGCCGAAATGAGCTTTCTC
>NW_018128131.1:258743-269781 GCF_001952655.1 Monopterus albus
AGGCGGCCGAAATGAGCTTTCTCTGCAGGGCGGCCGGGCGCACCCTTAGAGATAGGGTGAGGAGCTTGGTCACCCGGGAAGAGCTCAGAGTAGAACCACTGCTCCTCCACATCGAGAGGAGCCAGCTGAGGTGGCTCGGGCATCTGTTTCGGATGCCTCCTGGGCGCCTTCCTAGGGAGGTGTTCCGGGCATGTCCCACCGGGAGGAGGCCCCAGGGAAGACCCAGGACACGCTGGAGGGACTATGTCTCTCGGCTAGCCTGGGAACGCTTTGGCATTCCCCCGGAGGAGCTGGAGGAAGTGTCTGGAGAGAGGGAAGTCTGGGCATCTTTGCTTAGACTGCTGCCCCCGCGACCCGGTCCCGGATAAGCAGAGGAAAATGGATGGGTGGATGGAAAGCACCATAATCTAATCTATTAAAAAAACAAATAAATAAAGTTTTTCCTCCCTCTAGAGTAGCCCCATGGCAGTGGCTTTTGAGGTTGTAGTGTTGTGAGACTCAGCATGTGTGTGGGTTGTGAGAGGACTAGTGGGACTCAACAAACAGCGTACAGCATTGTAGTGTTCCCTCTTTGCAGTACTGTGTTTCCATGGAAGTGGAGGGAGATGTTTCTGGAGCGTTCTCCGTGCCATGCAATTTCCTGTGACGCAAGCAATCTGAGTGTCTTCAGTAGACATCTCCATAGCAGCTGCTTGTTTTTTCTGGGACACCTTTCAAGTCCTGACAGGAATTTTCTACTGAAAAAAGAATAGGAGTCTGCATCCACCTTTTTTTCCCGTAGTCACTTGTTGGATTTTCCAAAATGGGTTAGAAATACAACACCAATGCATATTTTCTGCCTCTTTTGCTATGAAACAAATTTATTTCCAGATGCATCTGTTGTAACTTACTGTACCTAACTACAGAGCTATTATTTATAGTTTTATTATTTTTAGTAATATTTTTTGACTCAGATTATTATGAGTTCTTTTCATAATCTTACCCTGCATGGCTTCCTCCCATGGCTGAAAAATATGCAGGTTTGTCTGTGAGTGTGAATGGTTGTCTGTTTGTATGTGTTGGCCCTGTGACTCACTGGCAACCTGTCCAGGATGTATGCCGCCTCTCGCCAAATGTCAGCGGGGACAGACTCCAGCTCCCTGATTCCAGCCCTCCCTATCGTGACCCTCTACAAAATAACCAGCATATCAAATGGATGGATGGATGGATTTTTATAATGTGCTGCCAGATATTTCATGCAGAAAGCCACACATCTGTGTCTAGTACTTCATAAAATACAAGCAAGAACGTGCTATTAAACAAAAACATGTCCAGGGAAGTGATCAGCACAATTTAACGCCCACACTGCTTCTAAAATCACCAGGTGGAGAAATAAATCAACTCCATAGGGGAGCAGGAACCCAAAGTCCACCCACTGCTGGAATCCAGATGATGAGAATGTTTTAAACTCAAACTCAATTAGGATACACGAACTGTGAGCCAACAGTTTTTTTGTAAAGCAGCATAGCCTTACTCACTTTTTTTTTGTTAGCTTTTTGCCTGAGGTCCAGTAAGCAGCTAAACAAGTTGCTGACACACCATTCCGGCACTCATCGAGGGCATTCAAGGTCATCTGATGACCTATGTTACAGGAAAGATGTGTTTACGCCACCTGTCCAGTCTCTGGTTTCAGCTTTTTTGTTCTCTTATTGTAAGGTAGTTGGCTAATGTGTGCACTTGTGCACATACAATGTGATTAGTATACTAGGCATATAATGAAAAGATTTGTTCTTTATATTTCTCTCTTTTAAACACAAACCTACACACACAAACTGCTACTGTATACTACATATACTGATGTACAGGATGTCTCAGCTGATTGCTCACGTTATCACATTATCACAGAGTTTCCAGTAAAGATGCTGACCACGTACATGATTCAAAAGTGTGGTTTTTGTTTTGTGTCATTTTTGGTTTTCAGGTGACTGAACATTCAGTTTTGGTCACATTCTATGGTTGACACTGGGATATCAAAAACATTGCCTACTAAGAGCTAAGCTGATTTATGGAACAGCAAAAACAACATGCATGAACACAAACACACACACACATTAATTTTTGTGAAAAATCAAGTTTAGAAGAAATAAATAACTCCTTTTCACAGACTGATGCCCCTTGAACACCCCTTGTGCCCTGGGTTCTTGTCATTTAAAACTACAATATGTTGTATTTTATTTCAAATATGTTTTTAGTAGAAACATCCCTTAAAACTTATCTTAATGGGGAAAGTTGCTGTTGAAGACTCCTGACAACCCAAACTCATCAAATGGTCTGGCAGCAGTGCAGAGAAATTCCTTTCTAAAGGTTTTTGACCAGGATAACAATCTTAACCAATCAGAGAAGGCCGCCGTCAGGGGCTGGAGGTCACAGCCCTCAATCAACATATTAACATGCTTTAGCTCTACTGACAACTGTTATGGTTGATCGATTCAGTGTTAGCTGTGACAGCTACACAAAAAAAGACAGTAAACATTTTAAAAAGAAGGAAGAAAAGAAACTAGTGCAATTTGATTTAGCTCGCATAAAAAGACATTCTGACTCCTGTAATTCTTTAGCAAAATCTTCACAATCCATTAGTTCACCACAATAATTTTAACAGGAATACTCCACTGATATTCATGCCTTCATTACATATGGGACTACAGGGTGGGTGAAAAGTAACCAGGCATTAATCTAAGAAGATTTGGAGGAAGGGAAAACTTGAATTTAACACACTGCCTCTCCCTGTAATATTATTAATAATTGTTTTCAGTGCCCTGCGATCAGTACAAGTATCATTTCCTGTGCTCAGTTACTTGCCATTATACTTTAGGTTAGTTATCATAACAGTATAACAGGGTTCCTCTTCATGCTGCTGGTTTGTTTTGTGGTGTCGGTGGCTGTTCCAGCTGGCTCATCAGCATGTCACAAGAGTAAAATATACAGTCTTCCTGTTTCTTAGACAAACAAAACCACTTTTCAATGTGTATTTACCACAAAAAAACATCCATCAGCTTGAGAATGAACTCACACCAAACACCGGTGTGGGCTGAGCGTGAGGTATGCTTAATAAATAGCTCCCTGAGGACTATAAAAGCGCATAATGGGTTTGTGATTATAATCGTTCAAGTTGTTATTTACCATAGTCTGAGAAAAACTCTGAAACAGCTCACTGAGATAGTCTATAAAACCTTTAAATGAACAAAGATGATTAGACTTTGTTCCTCCAGGTTGACTCACAAAGTATACACAGTGACTGTAAACTGGGATGGATTATGATTCCCATCATCCACACACACTCATAAACACACTTCCTGCCTGGCTACATAATGTCTAAAAAAATGCTTCATGTTTGTTTGTCTTTATATCCAGATATTTAGGTTTGAGTTCAGCCAGTCTTTTGTCTTTCTTGCTCAGTTTAGATAACCCTTGGCTGAAATAAATATCCATGTGGGAAGTGCAACTACAGAAATACTGAAACCAATGTAATAATTGCAACATTGGTCAAACAAGGAAAGATAAAAAAATATTGCTACATGGAGTATTTGCTGTAGATTCCGGCACGAAGGTGCTACAATGTACAGTACACACTTGCAAAATGCAGCTAACTTGAAATACACTTTCTCAATTAAAATACCAGAGGAAGTGCTGAAATAACTGTGTGCACTGAACGATACTGATTGTACAGGTGCACAAAACACTGATGTGATATCTTTGCTAGCCAGCAGTGAAAGTGTCACTAGTGAACACTCCAGGGACTGTTGTAAACTTTTATTTTTACAGGGAAGTTCTTTAGCAGTGACCACATGTGTTGTATATAAAGGTAACTGTGCAGTTTTTGGAACTTCTGACACTATGAGCAGAGAGGGGAAGTGGGTCATTCTTCCAGTTGATGTGATGAAAGACTGCTAAAATATTCCGCAATGGTCACACTGTGTAGATATGGCTGTAATTAACTGGAAATGGACATTTGCTTTATAATGAATCCTCAGCAACATTACTTCCATTATGATGAAAAGGTGTGATTCTGATGAGATGAATACTGTGCTGAACTTTCATAAACTCTTATGAAATCATTTCTAAGTCATACATTTTTCTGAATGTTTTTCTAAGGAATTAGACGTCTTTATATGATAGTATGTCTCGCTAATCTGACATCTTTACACTGTGGTTCATGAAGGTATAATGTTATATCAGAATCAGAATCGGCTGTACTGGCCATGGGTGTTGGACACATGATAAATTTGACTGGCACAGAGGCTCTCAATGTGTATGTACAGGGTTCTTCTGTAAAGCAACAAGTCAACAAACACTGCCAGAACAAAAAAATATAAATGAATGTGCATCAGAAAAACAAAAATAAAAATAAAATACTTATCAATATAGAAATATATATGCACACAGTTTAGATGCAATATGAAGCAAGTTAGTAAGTTCGGCTCTATAATCATCTATTTTTGAGCCAACGTTTGTTTGCTGTAGAAAAAGTAGTAGCAATTAATTCTCATTTTACTGAGTATTTTTGTGGTGAATCAAGTTACAAAAAATTCAATTACAAAAGGGGTACACACATACATTAGTTGCTGGTCAGATGGAAAGATGAGTGAGCAGATGTGTGATTTGGAAATGGTACATGAAAGCAGTGAAACCTTTCTTTGTAACACGAGGGATTGGCCGCTATCAGAACAACTTGTCTGACACATTTCATATGAATGAGAAAATGACTAGAGATAGAAGAATGGGAGGAGTCGAAGGACGGGGGGGAGGGGAGGGGAGTTGCTCTCTTAGTAACAATTCAAGGAATTGATTATGGTCTCTGAGAAGTGTGACTCATGCTGTGGTGTATCAGGAAACCCGTCAGATGTTGGTCACAACCTGTGTGCCTTGAGCAAATGTGACCACATTTTATGCAAAACAATCACACTCCTCCTTTTTTATTTGTCAGTTTTTTTTTTCAGCATTCACATTCTCAAAAACTACACCACCTATGTGTGGGCAAGGCTGGCCCTGCTTTCAGCCCTAACACAGTGTATTCTCTATCTCCTCAGTTTTACTTTACTCTAAAACTCATGCAGGATATTGACACATGCGAATGGAAGTGGTAGCACAGACGTTTGCATGCCAAACACGTCAGTTACACTTGCTCCAAAACCTCGTCCTCACTTCCCATAACAGAGACACATATACTGTAGCCTGCCTGAGCTGCATTATTTACATCCAATAAGTAAACTGTGAAACTTTTAATAAATGTTTTTAACGATGAATTGCTCAACACCAACAAAAAAAAAGCTAAAGTGTGGAAAGTACAAATGAATCAGGGATGAGAACATATGACTTCAGCCAGCATCTGAATCATTCACCTGGTATTTGTGTGAGTAAGCACAGCCAGCATTTACTGAATTTTGGTGCACTTGTAGGTCCTCTGTTTAAAAATGAAGCAAACCCGATTCTTTTCAGACATGGCTTTTTACAATAAAGCATCCCCCATGAGTTTCTCTCTTTATCATGATGTTTGGCATCACATCAAGAGAAGCCCCCCTGCCCGGTGGTGATAGGAAGTGACACTGCCAAGAGCCCTATGTTTCAGCTGCAGTGATGGCAACACCCAAAGCCCACTCCTGCCAGATGATCACTTTCCACTACTATATGAGTGTTGCATTTAGATAAAAGTAAAGGAAGGATCCAGTCAGACTGAATAATTCCATTGTGTTCTTGCCGGGTGGGCAAAGTATGAGTGTTCATGGTTCCTGTAAGATTTACAGCATTTCTCTTTGGTTGCATTTAGAAATCTATGTTCACACTATCATGTGGTAAGTAGCCCCCTCAGGACAGAGACTGACTAATTTTTGATTTTTATGAATAAACTGATTCTTTCCATGATTGACTGAAACAGTGACATACAATGAGAACACAGGCAGACACCTCATGGAAACATTCTCCTTTTACTTTACACCTTTAGTTTATTTATTTATTTATTTATGGGATCATTTCTGAACTTTCTGAACTCACTCCACAGGCAATGATTTTTATCATAAACAAATGATGAAGCTGCATCTATGCATGATGCAAACAAGGAGTTAGTTTTGTACTAGTTTTGTACTTAATATGTCTAGTATATCTGCCACATGCTTTCTCAAGTATGCTACCTCAGTCTGTGTGTGTGTGTGGGGGGGGCAGAGAACAGAAAAAAAGACATAAGAAACAGCAACAGACAGAGGAAGAGAGAGAGAGGGAGAAAGAGAAAGGGAGAGAGAGAGAGAGAGAGAGAGAGAAATTCACATTTGCACAGCGAATTGTGGGAAGTGAGAATGAAACAATTGAGGCTTTGGGTATCTGATATGAAAACCCTCACATCTTTATGCTAATCTGACTCAGGTGAGCTGCGTCAAAGAAGCTCTATTCTTGCTTCCTGTAAAAGTCGATTGCAAAAGAGTTTTTCTTAACACATCAGATAACCAGAAAGCATAAGCTTCCCATAAACTACAGGCTGGCAACATCAAAGACTATCTGGCGCTCACGAAAAAGAAGTAAGGCAGAGATAAAATGCTGTGACATGTTAAAAAAAAGAAAGAAAGAAGTTGAGTAGGCCATTTGACTAGTGCAAGTCATTCTAATTAAATTTTTAAATTTGAATAGTAATTTCAAGATACTGCTTTCCCTGATGTAGGCTTCCTGGAAATCAAATTCACAGCCTTATTTGGAAGCCAAATATCACAGGCCCCATTCAAATGTCCATTTATTCCAGTAATTCAGTTATGACATAGGGAAATGCCTCATTTCACTCCACTGCACATCACATGTATGCTACTGTACAAAGCATTTCCTGTCATTCATTACTTTTCATACTGTATTTGAAACTCTACCACGTCAGGTATTTTATTTTAAATCAGGTTTATGCAGAAGAAGAGCACATTACCTGGAGTTCATACCTACAGAAACAAACACCAGACTATATGTCAGAACATGAATAGGTAGACTGAAAGAAAATAATCATTTCTTTGTCATGCTGTCTGGTACTGACACTTCATTACTCACTTAAAGTAACCCACTGGACAGTTTTACTACTCAGTGGCTCCAGGGCAGACTGAGCAGCTGCTTATTAACTGGAATGTGTACAAGGGTGGACCAACAGGAGAATGGCTAACAATTGGGCCCCAGGGGTCAGGGAACTCTCATTTGGTCTCTGCAGAAATATGTTTTAATCATACATCTACAAATACCAAGCAGAACTAGATAGTCTGGTTTGTCTTTTACTTTATACACTCTGAGGTATTTTGACTGAATTCATTGTGCATTTACGTTCAAAGGCCAGGAGAGATTTGAGTTCCCCATGTGGCAGCAATTAAAGTGCATATTTATCTTAGAGTGCAGATAAGCCGCTTTCCCATAATGCACCCCTCACATATGAGCATTAGACTCAGCAGAATAATGTTTTGCTTTCTTGGTTGCAGAACAATTCTGCATGACACAGTCATTCCCGAAAAAGTGTTAAACTTGCCAAATAGCTTGCGAAATTAAGGAAACTACAAAATGCAGGATGACCCAAATGGCAAACTAGCTGGACAAGTGTACAATCCAAAGTAATATATCTACTCTTGTTAAAAAAATTATGCACACACAGGAAACAGCCTGAACAGTTGTATAAATTGCATGTGGGAAAGGGTTTTCTATTAGCAATGAGAATAAGGTCAGACAGGCAGGACAGAATATACAAAACCAGCTGCAGCACATTACAAGTTATCTTGAGGAATTTCTTTGCTAATAGATGGTGCGCAGCTGCGGTCATTAGTTGTTAATTTCCTACAGACATCAATTTGTTATTTTATAACAACGCATTTGTCTTTGGAGGAGTATTATCCACATGATTTCATCCAATAAAAGACACATGGCAGTATTTTTACTGTACACAAGTTAAAGGTCACATTAGCAAGCAAGCAAATTTTTTTTATGTATCACTTTTCTAAATAAAACTGTTACAAAGTTCTGCAAAAACAAAAACCTAACCAAAAAAATTACATATAAAGTGTAATATAGTATAAAATAATAAAAACGTCATAACATAAAACCAAGATTTAATTCCTACAAGGAAAGGTAAGTCTTCAACAATGTGTGAAATGAAGTCATGTTAGCTCTAACGTCAAGTGGTACGCCATTCCAAAGTTTGGGGGGGGCTCTTTTACCCCAACGCTTTAGTCTAGCTTTGGATATCGCCAACAGGTGCTGATCTGCAGATTTAAGAGATCTAGCTGAGGTCTAGGTTTGTAGGGGCTCAGGTATATGAGTGAACAAGGTTATGCAGTGCTTTAAAAACGGTTGTCAACACTTTAAAAACTTTGCTGAGCCAGAAGCCAGTGAAGAGAAGATAAAATAGCAGTTATATGATCAATGATTTTTGGTTCCTGTAAGAAGATGGGCCGCCGGATTTTGAACTAAATGATCCCAAAGTAAAAGGCACTGTAGTAATGAAGCCTTGAGCTAATGAATGCATGAATTGCTTTTTTAAAGTCATGAAAAGGGAGGAACATCTAATCTTAGCCAAAAGTATCACTAAATTTATATCAGTGAGAGAAACGTATATGTATATAAACTTTGCATGTTATACACAAGGTACAGCTTGAAAACGGTCATTCTGATCATGAGAAATCTACTGAGGAACCTACAGCAAAGTCTTCAGTACTGCTGAGTTTCCTTTGTAATCAGCTGGTAGGTTTTAAATTACGGTACCAAGAACCTGAAGCTATTATCAGTTCCCTTGAATTTCATTTGCTTGAGTTGTATTACTTCATTATAGCATAACTTCCGCAGTAGCAGGTTCCTCAATAGTCCAGTGTCTGCTATAAAAGTCATGTGAAAATTTTACTTAAAAGAGGTCAGTGTGTTGAGGTGTGTGGAATTCAGATACGTTTTGCTGCTAATCAGGAAATGCCACTCACACACCTATGACCTACTGTACAAACAATGTAGCATTTAGATTCACCACAGTCATAGGGGAGGAACATTCATGAAAATCAGCTTGCTGGTGGGAAATCGATAAGAGAGAATGAAAGGCAAAGAGACAAAGAAGAAAGAGAGACAAATTGTGGGGCTGCTGAAAAAAAAAGGCTAAAGAGAAGTGCAAGAATGAAGAGTCATACTCCTCTAAGCCAAATTCTCCAGGGCACTTTGAGATGCAGGATATGTATCTGTTATTTAGCTCTTTACAGGAAAGGCTGATCACACTGTTGCTATGGCAGCCAGGTGGCATGGCATGCGACGCCTTAATACACTCAGAAAATTGGTCCAGCATTCACGCAGGGAGGGTATGGAGATGAAAGCGCCTGACCCTGACCAGAGTAGATTGACAGTGACCTTGCATTTTTCTTGTGCTGAGTCATTTGAGCGTTTCCAGTCAAATAAGCAAAGACACGATTCCGGAGATACACGTCTGCACAGAAAAAAACAGAAATGCACACACACAAACATATATACACACAACTGGCAGGCAGGTATCAAAGTCTGGCACAGAGTGGTGAAAAGTCCGTCTAACTTGACTTGAGGAAAGAACCATTAGCCAAACACGGGCGCTGGTAGACAATAAATCAGTTGTCCAATTACCAGATCATTGAGGTTTCCTTTTCTGGGCTCAAATGTGAATGGTACCAAAGAATGGTACCAAACTCTAAAGTTTTTAATGTCATGTTTGCCCCCTTGCACCAACCTGGAAGGCTTCAGTAAGTATTTTCTACTGAATTAAAATACAACCATAAATTCAGTATGTCAGAAATACCAATGTCAAACAAGTTTTAAGTTTGTACATTGATTTTCAGACTATGAATGTAAGTAAACACCATATGCAATTAAAATAATTTAAATCATATTGGTGCCTTGGGATTAAATGAGTGAGTGCAGGTGGATATTCACATTTCAGAGTTATTTTCTAGGAATGCTATGAATGGTGGAGAAAATGCTGCTCCTGCACAGTGAATGGGCCAGACTCCATTTGTCCTGCCCGCTGTCCACTCTGTGAAACCCAAGCTCCTCCGGTCTGAGGTAATGCCATTGTGTGTGTGCAGACAGCTGCACGAGTGGATCGGATGACAGCACAGAGACCAGGGAGAGACACTTCCATTTTTAATCAACTCACTGACACACACATCTGCTTTCTTTCTCTCTCTTTCTCTTTTTTGTTCTCCTGGAATTGAAAATAACTACAAAGTCCCAGCAAACAGTCAGCTCAGTCCTGAAGTGCTGTGTCTAAAATTAGAAGTGTCTGGGATTTTTGCTGCTGCACAGAACAGTGACAGTACTTTAAGCTCGTTACTGACAAGCTGAAGAAGTAAATGGTCTTATACTTGTATAGCGCTTTTCTGTGCATTGTAGCACACTCAGAGCACTTCACATTATTTGGCCTTTCACCCTTTTGCACTCACACACACCAGTGTCATCACTGGGAGCAACTGGGGGTTCAGTGTCTTGCTCATGGACTCCTGGACGTGAGGACTAGACAAGCCGGGAATCAAACTGCTAATACTCCAGTTAGGGGATGACATGCTCCACCTCCTGAGCCATAGCCCCAAAAAGTGCTAATGCCAAACATATGGATGGGAAATGCCAATGACCTCTTCAGGTAAAATGTGGATTTGTACTAGGGGGTTGAAAGACACAATAGTTGGAATGTTTGATGTACTACACATAACACTGTTGCACTTCATACTTACTGAACACTCCTGTGAAAAATCAAGTGCAAATACTAGTGAGCATGCAACAGGCTGATCTTGTTCCCACAAGTCTGTAATTGTTTACTCAACCTGCAGCACAATGTAAATACATAGAAGTCTATTTAACATTCCTCTGGATATCTGGTAACCTGTTATGCAAAACCCCCTCAGGACACGAAGAGACTTGATGTCAGGTTTGCTCGGCCGCTCTGGCCTCCCTCACCTTTCCTACTGTCTCTTGCCCATTAACACTAATCACGTTCACCTGTTCCTCACTCCCTTATCACCAGCTGCACTTGATTAGGTTGCTCACTATATTACCC
>NW_018128131.1:269913-276942 GCF_001952655.1 Monopterus albus
CACTCTCCCCTCCCAGGCAGGTCAATGCTCAGTCGCCTATCTGTTCTACTATTGTCATCATCTCTCTGTCTCCACCTTCAGTAGCCACCATCACCACCGACCAGCCCAGGAGTGACCCAGCCTACGCAGCTCGGCCCAGCTCTCCATCTTCTCACCTCCTACTGTTGGTCAACACCCGGTTACTACTCATCGACAGGACTACGCACTATTTCCCTCTGTGCATTTTGTTATTTCTCCTCATCACTGTACATAATAAATCACTGCTTGCATCGAAGTCGGCTACCTGGGTCTGCCTCTTTCTCGTTCGCTCACTGACAGGTGCGAACGGCACATAACACTTGATTGTTAACAAGAGCACACACACCCAAGTTTCTGTCATTAATTATTAATAATGATTTTTGTAAAAGTATAGCACAGTGCATTACTTTGAATAGAGATCAAAGGCCAAACATTTTCCACATTATCTGGCAGAAAAGTAAAAAAGGAAATTTAAGTGTGTGTGCATGTGTCTATGTACGGTTGTGAAAAGGGTGTACATGACTACATTTCATGCATTAGCTTTGGCAGTTTGGTGTAGAAAGCCATTTACTGGTCCTGTTCTATCATTCTCTCATGGAGAGAATTCTAACTTTCTCACTGTTTGTAATTAATAAGAACAAACTTAACAAGATTGTTAATATGTCTAGTGAGATCACAGGTAAACAGCTTTACAGGGTGTCACTGCTTTGTGTTGTGTTGAGGAAAGTCTGGGCAATAATTGAGACATGCCACGTCCTCTATGTAGCCAATATGAGTTGAAGGGACAGGGTACTACCACTGTGGACTGCATCTTTCATACCCTCCAGTATGGGATTTCTAAACAAATCTCTGTGAATGAGATTTGTTTAATGTGTGATGTGTTTATGGGTTGTTCATCTGTGTTGTGTTAATGTGTAATGGTCCTTGTCTGACAACTGCCACAGACACAAAAAGAATTTCCGAAAGGACAGTAAAACTGAAATGAAATTAAAATGTAAGATTTGTGAAAAATTACTTTTGATGTCCTACGATGATGACACGGTTTCAGGTTTTAGGACGATTATGGCTAGAATTGAACTTTTTCGACCCATTTCCCTCTTTTAGTTCCCAAATCTTCCTCACCTCCAGAGTTGTCAGGCTGTAACACGAGTCTGAGCATGAGCAGTCGGACTTCACAAACACAAAGGGGGCTTCAAATAGTTCACAGGAAAAGGACTGTGTGTTTTAAGCAACAGTGGCAGATAATTTACTTAAGTCAACAGGTTCCAGCAGAAACATGGCATCCTGCTCACTGTTTCAGCAAGGCCACTTGTCAGTTGACTTATTAGTAGCCCTGGACCTTATACACACAATGAACTCATTCTGCTAATTTGGAACTGCCAGTTTTTCATATGATTCACACGATCATCAAAGGGAGGTTGTGTTCCTTCTTAGTTAATGGTGAAATAGGTTGTAAAGAGTTCACTGAATAGTTGCTGCTGTTATTTATGGGTTTAAGACAGTGATTTACTTTGTAGAAGAAAAAACTGTTAATCTGTTGTTTTTCTTTCTCTATTTTATTTATTGGTTATGAGGCTTTTGTAAGCCCATATTTGTTATATTTGTCAGTTTCACCAACCTCACAGATACGACTGAGTAGCTGGAGTAGTGTTCTGTAATAAGCTGTCATATATGACAACTTCATTTCTGATATGATGCATTCTGGAACATTTTTTCTGGGCAAACCTAAGTTTTACATTTCACAATCTACAGAACAATTCAACAGCAGCACAAGCTGTAGACTCTGAAATGATCATATGGCTAAATCAACACATCTATACAGCAGTTTGAACAAAAATCAGTTGTACTGCCAGATGAGTACATAGTCTAATATTAATATTTAATGCAAGTATTCACGTTAAATAAATACAAACAAATCTATATGCAGAGCCATGAGAGAGAAATGTTTTTGACCTTGGACTGAAAAAACTCCACGTCATTGTGCATTTGACCTTAAAGAGGCATTTTGTCAATTCCACTTCTGTTTAAATGAAGTTGTTGCAACAGTTTACGAAATCCATTTAGCCTTTTGAATTTGATATGAATCAGGGTCACATGTCTAATAAGGAACTATAAGGTGGAATTTTGTCAGTGACACAATATAAATGATTAGTTCAACTCTTTCCTCTTTCCAAGTAACCAGACAAGAAGGGCAGGTCTGGTACTTAACCTGTGCTATCAACAGGTGACAAGCTCCCACCCTATCAAGATGAGCTAATCATTAACTTCTAACATACTGTAATATGCAAAACATGCATTTGTAACTGAGCTGGAGGTTCAGTGTTCACAGTCAGAGTTGTACCAGGTAAACTACCCCATTCAAAGTTTGGTGTTTTGAATGTGAAGCGATACTCTGATACACCTGAGGTGACTTTTACCTATTGAACTTTACTCTGAAATGTTTTGCAGAGAGGCTACACAGCATTGAAGCAACTCTTTATTCTTCTGACTCTGGTGTAACCCCCGTCCCGTCATGTTATAATATTTCACTGCCAGGGAGCACTGATCCATAGGGAAGGGAATTGTAAAATCTGGGCCAGGGTCACTCTATTTCCTAGAAGAAGGAGGTAGAAGGCATGAGAGAGATGAAAAAGACCAGAGAAAAATGGATAAATGTGTATAAAAAAAACTAAACAAAATGTTTTGGCATTTATCTTTCTTCACTCTTGCACTTATCTGGAATATGGAGCCAGTTTTAGACAAGTCTCTGACCACCTGATTTATTCCAAATTCAAGCTACTGGTTGTTTTGATTGGAAGTTAGTGGGGACACAGTGCAGAGAAACAGGATGCACAGAGGTTGGGCGTGTGTGCAGGACAGGAGGTTTGGCAGGAACACCAACAATGAGCTCATGCTAACACATATTGTCTTGGCTTGACTTTGCCCCCCCTACCCCCTCAGAGGCATGTGGTACGACAAGCTTTATGGTGGTGGTGGGGGGCCTTGTCTTGCTAGTGGAGGGCAAAGGCCAAGTGGATCAATATCGTAAAGGGCACATAGTGAGCATGTCACAGAACAGTTTGTTTTGGCAGCACTACCGGTGTCTCCAGGAATGCACAAAGACATTTCAGCTAAGCCAAGTGATGGCGTAAGATCCAGAATTAGGACTTGGCACATATAGTAATCAGCAGATCAGCAGATGTTAGCTGTGTAAATGGAAACAAATTCAATCCTTGGAAACACGGCCTGATTGTTTGTTTGTTTACTGAGAAAGTATATGACTCAGAGCAGCTTTAAGAGGGAGATGTTCACCCTCACATGCACAACAAACAGACCATTATATGGGGATTTGTTCTGCCTCCACATGATGGATCAAAAAGGCATTTCACTAGCACTAAACAAAGGAATGTTCTGCCTACGAGAACTGGGCGTTGACATTGTCCACATGAATGACCCCAGACAAAGCCTCTGCAGAAAGAGATCAGGACAAACCTGAACCTTTTATGATATATCCCTGTTCACATCTCACATCTCATTCTAATTTTCCATAAAAGGAGGAAGGGAAAATGATTGCAGGGTGATTTGAGTGCAAACCAATAAACACTTGAAAATGAAATATATGAGGAAGTACATGTCTGCAGACAAGGATCAGATCAGAGGGTAAACAATTCCAAAGTCTCTGAATCCACTGCAAAATCTAAAAGCCTATAGTAGCTGTCATAAAAACCCAAAGCATAAAAAAATGTTTGTATAGATTTCAATTGAAGACATTTTCAGCACAGTGCAGTCACAGCAGTACAGCATACTGTAATACAGCAGAATAGGAGGAAACAGTGCCAACACCCTGCCAAGCCTTACTGGTAGAACAGTACCCTTTGGATTTCCTCACATGACACATGTGTGTCACCTCATGCAGTGAGGAGCAATTTGCTTACTGGAATACAGCCAAAATCTGACAATAGAATGTAACAGATGCATTAACGATACAGTACAGAGTGTGACTTAAACAGGAAAAGAAATGACTTTGGCTCAGACAGAGCATTTCCTGTCAAATTCTCCAGAAGTTTCATAAAGGAAAAAAAACAAGCCTTCAATGTGACTGTTTACATGCAGTAAGTATTGATTTAGATTTTTGATGTTAAAATACAGCACGTTGGAAAATCTTTAGATGCTGAAAATGCAACTTACTGTAAGTGTAATTTAAACTGTAAGTTTTCAAATTCTACTAACCAGCAGTGACAAGTCCTTTGCAGAGTGACAAGTGTAGAGAATGGGAGAATGCTGACACCTAGTGGATGATGGGATACCACCCAGAATCCAGAAGAGGACTGGACCAGGATGCTACATGTATTGCGTGCCCATCAGGATGAGCAGTTACTCAACTACAGGCTTGTTGCATACACACTGGCCTTGCGAGAAGACTTGGTAAGCTCCTGCTTATCACAAAGCAACCATCAAGAGACATTTACCCCTGTGTTCCTGGTTAATGGTTTGTTTTTATGTTTATGAGACACTTTTTTACTATAAATGGAACAGTCATTGTATGTTTACGTATTAGCACAAAATTCTCCAGCTCTGTATGTTTGTGCATAATGTTAAAATACTCTCATTTCCCTTTTAAGACATGCTAGCTGGCAGTATTGGTTTGTTGGCCCACCACAAAGTTTCCCTCAGCTCGGTGATCCTTTTTAGCCTCTTCCAACTTATTGTTTCGGTTTCATGGCTCACAACTTTACTGTGTTAATTTAGTCTTGCTATTATCTGTGGTGTTGTTTCAACACACACCTGGCAGTGTTTTCCTGTGAAAAACCTTAGATTAACTCGTTGTACACTATGTGCACAGAGACAAAGTTATCGACTGGCATAGTTGAATGAATGAACATGGAGTCTTTAGTGGTTTAGCTGTTATAGATTCAGGTTTTCCCTCAGGATAAAAGTGACAGTCAATACTGAACTTATATTAATTGTCCTGCCAGAAACAAGACCGCAGTTGAATGGTAATATTTCTCTGTATAACCTGGCAACTGTTTGCTAGATAATGTTATTTCCATTTAAATTTGATTTACCAAATCAGATTAAATTGTTGTAGGTTGTTGTTGTTGTTGTTGTTGTTTTATGCAAAGTACTCCAGAAAGAAAAGCTTCTGTGCTTGAAACAGTGAGTAGGGATTCAAATTAAAAACACAACCAATAAAAAACATGGTTACTATATTTCTATAACTTTATAGGTTGATAATATATCACTGTTGTGACTATAAGATGTCGCTCTGTCCAAGTGGCCAAAACCAAACAAACATTTTGTCATTTAATCAGTAAAGCTACAAGATTAATGTTTGCACCATAAATCTTTACAGCTTGACAACCTGGACAACAGCAGTGCTTTCTTTTCAGATTTGTTTATCTTTGTGAGCTTCTGGCTGTCTTTCACCACATCCCCTTGCAAAACAGAAACGAAGCATTAAATGCATATTGGTGTTTATTTTGGGAGCTTCTAAGAATTCTTTCACACGGACACAGAGAAGTTTCTGGTCCTCAAGGCTTAGAGAGGGGGTGGGGGTGGGGGAGCAATAAGTTTGGCTTTGTAAGGTTTATAGGCTTGAGCAAAAAAAAGAACATCATAAGGATTCAGGTGGTGTCCTGAATCAAATTAGAGGCCATGTGTATCATGGTTTATTAGGTTACCATGTCTCTGGAAGGCATGACGCCAATACAGCTGCTACGCCTGCCCTACATATTTCCAGCCTGTTTCTCAGTGACAGTTTACCGTGTGCCCTCTTTGCATTATTTGTTAGCTTCATTTAACCTCATTAGCCTCACATGGACTGTGTTTACTAGCAATTTTGTATATCACTGTGAGGGAAGGTGCACTATGAAGATAAGAATACATCTGGGTGGGATAGAAGCAATTTGTTTTGTCCGCTGAAATAAACCCAATACAAGTGAGAAGAAGGAAGGGAGAGGGTGACAAAGGTGCAGGGTAAATGAAGCCATTTATGCAGTGCTCTCCCTGCCTCTCTCACTGCTTTTCTTTCTCTTGTGATGGGGCTGAGCAAAGCATTATGCAGCTTTTATTATAAGTGGGACTGATCTATTCAAAGAGTAGAGTATGTGAACAATCCCACAATTCATTATGTTCTCTCTGCCGCTGTCTTGAGCTGCCTGTCTGAAATATTACTTTCCCAGTATTATGTTATGTAGAGACATTATGTTGTTTCTCTTTTCCAGCTCCCTCTCAACTGAAATGACCCATCTTTCCGTTTTTAAAATGTTCCCATCCAAGTCACATCACAAGTCTTTGTCAAGGAAATTCCAAGTCAAGATGCGAGTCATTCAGGTCTGATCAGTACAATAAAGCAGCATGTAAAGATTTTCCTTTTGAGTTTGTTAAACCATCTTTGAACAAGTCTTTTCACTGCATTTAAAAAGAAATTGTCAGACTATTATTAACATTGCATTGATGTGATCTAAAAGGTTCAGAAAGGAAGAAGAATCAGGAAGAAGATCAACAAAATAACACTAAAAACACTGGCTACAGTCACAAGTCCTGGCAGAATATTCTAATTTAACAAGCAAAATGAGTTGTACACCTGACTGCTTAATTATTTTATGTAAATGTAATTGGACAAATAAAACACTCTTCATGTTTGTTGCATGGTTAGCTTTCATACAGTCTAAATTGTTAAAATTTTTGGATTTAGTGGGATATAAGACTGCTGTGTTTATGTATAAAGCCAGGAACCATTTATTACCTGGTGGAATTCAAAAACTATTTAATGAAAGGGAAGGGGGATACAATTTAAGGGGTCAGTTAAATTTAAAAATTCATGCTATACGTCCAACCAAAAAAAGATTTTGTATTTCCATAAGTGGGGTAAAACTATGGAATAATTTAAGTGTGGACATAAAAAATAGTAATAGAATTGATGAGTTTAAACATAAATATAAAGGTATGTGTCAATCAAGATATATGCAAAAACAGGCTTAATGATTAATTAGATGGAACATTGTGGGTGTGGTGTATGAATGTTAACAC
>NW_018128131.1:277065-290072 GCF_001952655.1 Monopterus albus
AAAACTAAATGTATGGTATTTGGGAATCGTAGACTAGATAACGAACTGCAAGTGAAAATAGGGGGAGCTAATATTGAACGAGTATATGAAATTAAATTTCTAGGTGTCATAGTTGATAAATTCACCTGGAAATCTCATATCAGATATATTCAGCATAAAATAGCAAAAAACATATCGATATTGGCAAGGGTTAGACATATTTTGGACAGAAATGCACTACGTATTTTGTATTCTTCATTGATTTTACATTTTAAATTATAAAATTCATGCTATACGTGCAACCAAAAAAAGATTCTGTATTTCCATAAGTGGTGTAAAACTATGGAATAATTTAAATGTGGACATAAAAAATAGTACTAGAATTGATGAGTTTAAACATAAGTATAAAGGTATGTGTCAATCAAGATACATGCAAGAACAGGTTTAATGATCAATCAGATGGAACATTGTGGGTGTGGGGTAAGAATGTTGCACTCTGTAATAATTCTTTAATATACTACTTGTGTGGCGTAGAAGATAATTATCTATGAATGTAATTATGTAGAATGTTAACACTCTGTAATAATTCTGTAGTATATTACTTGTGTGGTGTAGAGGATAATTATTTATCTAGAGATATTGCTTAGGATTTAAAAGTTGTAAAATGATGTCATGGGGTAGGGCTAGATAAGTCTAACTTCTTCCTACTCCGTTCAAGCATGTACTAGGTATAAGCAAATTGATATTGGATTAGCATTTGTTGGATATAAGTGAAATTACATGTGTTGACATATCAACTGTTTTACATGCTTGAATGAATAAATCAAATCATATCAAATCAAATGGTTGGAGATGCATCAATAACAATTAGTAATAATTTGAAATAAAGTAATCACAAGAATACAGTAAATAAGGTTAAGAAGTACAGGTCCTGTGGCTGTAGTGAGACTAGTACTAACATTACACAAAGCCTGAGTATAAAGGGTTTAATATACTGTATATTAAGCATTTTCATGTAGCGATTTTAATCCAGCCACTGAATTATAGGCCTTATAGTGAAATATGGAGTCTGCTATTATATTTTTGTTTTATTGCTTCAGGATTTTACTAAGGAAATGGATCACATTTTTTCTCATATTAGTGACTCAGGTCAAGTTCAGTTAAGGATCCATTCCAGAGCTTTGGTCTCAAGTCCTCAGCCCAGTGTCTCACCACACATTTCCACTCTGTGTATTTTATGATTTCATCTTTTGTCTGTGATCTATTCCTTCCATTTCATCACTTACCTAAATAGCCTATATTTCCTATATTATCTAGAATACTCCCATTACTATTGGTGCTCACTGAGCAACAGACATGTCTTATTACCTTTCCAAGTGGTTCCCAGGTAAAAGAAAACATTGTGTTCACCGTCCTCCGGGGGAAGGTCCTTCCTCTGTTTATGAGACCACTCGATCCTGAGATAGCAGCTCCACACACTCCAGAGCTAGAATGTTGGTGAAGTGTCTAAACAGTTCTGATTTAAGCAGGTCCCAAAAGTGGAGAAAGAGCAGATTCAAATTATAGAGATGATTGTGTTCGAGTGTAACTGAGAGGAGAGAGTGTGAAAATATAAGGAAACTTGAAGAATTGGCCACAGTACATAAATACTGTATATATACATTTATATATAAATATATGTGTGTGTGTGTGTGTGTGTGTGTGTGTGCTGCATACACGCAATCAGAGAACCTTTCATGCACAAATTGCAGACTTTATATCTTGGGTCAGGTTAACATATACGTGCCCCTTTCCGAGGCGTTCTTAGTGGACTCCTGAATGTCATCAATCACAGCAGCTTAACACCTAAAGTAGTATTTTATGAAAAATGAAGATATATAAAACCCCACAATGACAGCAATATAATGAGCTGCCTTTCTAGCTACGATATCAGCTCTTACTAATGTGTAATTTCAGCTATGATCTACTCAAATAGAACTGTTGACAGGCTGTAATAATATGACTTCAAAATAAAAAAAAGATGGTAAATTAAATACAAAGTCAGATTAGATGATGGAAACCTTAGATTACAAGCTTGAACATGTCACTGAAAAGACCCAATTCATTTCAAAATTTTATTAACTTTACCATATACAGTAACTGCAGCCATTTTCATTAAAGTGCTTGAATATAGTTGGAATTAAGACCCCCCCCCCCATCAGTACTGCAGCATGATTCTACACAAGGGCAACATTATTCTGGGCCATATGAGAATCTGCCTTACATTCGGTGAGAGAGATTGTTGCCCTTGAGGCTGTGATGTGTTCACTTTTCTGCTATTAAGAGAGAGGGTTATTCTTTATGATGGTAGTTCTACTGAAAAAAGCCATCCTGATGATGATGACTGGATGTACAACGCACATAGTTCATACAGTAAATCAGTAGATAAAGCACAAACACGCAGTTCCATTTTTCAGATAATAATTTAAAAATAACATGCTCATCATCATGTTATAGAAATATAAACACATTATGGTCCAGTTAACTCTATGAGCTGAGTGTAAATTATATTGGCAACAAACGGCTCCTGGATAAATAGTTTATTACTCACAGACATTTGTTAGGCTGATCACAACCAGTAGCTAAAACTGAATCACATTGTGTTTGTATGATCACAAAAAGTTAAGATGAAGTCCTGATCAAGCTTTGTATCACGGGCTGTGCATAACTCCAAGACTGATGACAGACTTGTACATTTTAACAAAGGCAACTAAAAGATCGCTTGTGAAACAAGAGGACTGATTTATACTTGCAATGACTGATTTATAGAGGTTTTTTTTTATGGCTGCCTAAGAAGAAAAAGTAAAGTATTTATGATAAAAATTGATTGTTTTTCTTCAATAAATTTTTAAACCTGAGAGCCTAGAGGTTGTCCAAGTCAAAATTACAACATTCTGTCAAGGACAAGGGTGCAAAAGAGTAATGGGTTGGCACCAACTTTGATGTTCTTCTGCCAGAGTGGAATGAATTATTATGTTCCATTAAAGTTTAATGGGACTTCAGCAGGCCTAATATATAAAAAGAGAGCTGCAAGACCGAGCCACTGTGCTTTGGTCCTTCCTTTATAGCTCTCAGCTCTCTGTGCCATCTGGGAGAAGATTACTGGGCATGAAGCTGTCAGAAAAACAGCTTGGTGGACACAATGTCTCCAGGTTTGTATTTGGATTCACAAGCTGAAGCACATTGAATCATGCTGCAGATCACGTTTATGCAAATGTAAGCACAGCCTTTGATGCTAGAGTGTCTGTTTTTGCCAGGAGCACAAGACATTTGCATCGGCTTTGCACTTACAGTGTAATTTAGAAGTGTGTTTAGGGCAGGTCCACATCTTGGAGTCGGAAGATTCTACTTACAGTACGACACTATTAGTGTGTGTGTCTCATTCTGGCCTGCAACCCTTAAACCCCTTTGCTAATGTTCTTCTGTCAAATGGCAAAATCATCAATCCAGTCTAGTTAGTTTCAGTCTGTTCATATGTTCACCACTGCAAATTTTTTTGAGTACTGTAAATTTTTGCCTTTTTTTGTATATTTTTGCTTTTTTCACACAATTCCAAAGAATGTTTTAATCGTACAATTAAATTATTTCTTTTTTCCAAACATAAATGTCATATTAACACTGAAAACATATATCATGCAACATAAATGCGGCTGTATTCTCAGTCTGTTACTACTTCTTCTATTACAGTATATTCAGTCATAAAAACACTGTATAGGGAGGCTAAAAACAACAAATCATTTTACATGCTGATTCATAATTCACAACTGGTGGAGCCCTGGATGTCAGGGATGGTCGTGGATGCCAAAGGCTGCCAGCGTTGGAAGATGAGCAAAGTTTAATGAGAACCCTGAGGAGTGTGTATATTGAAAATTCCTCACTAATATAAAGGCATTTTCCCTCTTTATATACACTTCTGTTTATTTCTAACAAGAACATTTGTAAAGTCTTTTTTTGGAAGCCGCATTGTTCAGATATCGTCTCTTTCTTCTACTGGCACATTCTCACCTTTTACAGCACATTACCCACGTAAAAGGAAATAATATAACAAACTCACACCTTTGTGTTAAATTTCACTGCTGTTACAACATTTCCAATGATGTAAATGTGTAAATACATGTTCAGTTATTGTAGCCTATCTATTCTAAACAATTGTTTTACATCACTTAGGTCAGGCACTTTTGAATCCTTCCGAGGCTCCTTTATCTACTGCAATTCTTTACACGAGTGCTTCTGTATGCCCTGCCTCCTGGTGTGCTTCATTTACAAAACATTCAGAGGCAGGCAATCTTTAACGTGTAAGGCACAGCGGCTTGGTGTTGTTGTCTCAGAATTGTATTACAAACACAAAATAAGAGTGAGCATAGCATCATGATGTTTCAGATGATCTTATTGTCTCACAACACAGAAATCTTCAGGACATTCATGACATTTGATTATAAAGTCAGACTGTGTCACTGACATTTAAAAAGCATTTGATCAATGTATTCTTTTTCTAGTTGCCTATTCACACTACAGATGGATTGATGGTTCATTGCTTTTCTGTCACAGTTGACAATAAAAAGCTGATCAGTTATAAAAGCATGAGTGAGATTTGTTACAGTCGTGAAAAGGGAACACAACACAATACATCATACAGAATTACAAAGTGCTAAATGCTGTATTTTCACTGAGACCTTTTTACTTTCAGTGTGCAGAAAGGAGAGCTTTGCTTTGGACAGCACAGACAAACTATTAGATATCTAGTCAGTAACTAACACTGGTACATATTCTGCACTGCTGAAAACAGCAGGATCCCAGAGAGCACACTTATAGGTACATACATCTTTAAGCAGTAACCAAAAACTAACACTTTAGATGTTTCTCTCAATGTCACATTAGCAAGCAGCCAACACTGTCTTAACCTTTACATCGAACACATGCAAACTGCTTTTCAAAAGCTGTGGAATGTGTGGAGGCTGTGGAGGCGCACAGACCAACAGCGCAGCAACAGTTTCATTATGAAATAGAAGGAACATTTCCACTTCTACTCTGTGCTATAGCTCCGGTGCCTGGTGCTTTTCTAGTGCAGAATCAGGAATCTTTTCAATTGAATGAAATATCCTGAACTGGTGTTAGACATTTCAAATACAATATAAGGTGTAGGTATAATGGAGGCACAGAAGTCCTCTTCAGGTCAGTTTTTAAATGAAATACTGTCAGAAATACTGATAATCTCTGCATTAATGACTCTGTGAATGGTTAGTCTGTTTTGTTTATGTTTGCATGGCACATTTCTGACATCAATGCTGAGAAAATGGACAGAAAATAATGCTGGGAGGATGAAAGGTAGCAGGCAAAACAATGAAGACACAGATTTTCACTTAATAAACATCTATGTGTCCATGTGTGGCTGCAGAAGTGTAAAGCCAAGGTGCATCTACACTTTGTGGTCTTAGCCCTTGACCTGCTGTTAGACTACAGTGCTATTCTACGAGATTAATTTTACAGCAATCATTTTAGTTTGGACACCAGAATACACGGGTCTACAACATGGCAATGGTCACACCAGAGTCATAATGTCCTTTCATTTGACTTAGTCTGGCAGCTAGCATGAGCAACAGACCAGTGGCCACCTCCAGGCTGTAGGAGAGCCAGGCCGTGGCTAAGGACCAGCCGAAAGAAACATCCACGTAAGCAAGGTTCTCTGGGGATACGACACGCTGAAACTCCTCCATGGCCTGGTTTGAGTATTTGATGTAGATGCAGATGCCGGCCAAGGTAAAAAAACCTGTTGGTGCACAGAAACAGAGAGACGGCGCCGATGGAGCATGAGGACCTAATCACACACCATAACTGTCATGCTGTACACTTAACACTTAATCAGCTTTCACAATGAGGCCATTAAGGTAATAGTGCATTAATTAGGAAATATTCCTTTTCCAGCATAACTCAGCTGCTTCTAAGCTTCTACACTGTGTTGTTTTAGATTTTCTGTGTTATGAAAACACATGAAATGCCTCGCATAACAATTACCACAGATGTGGGCCAACAAGAATGTCAACCCCAGAACATCTTACAGTAAACACTGAGTAGTCACCACTACAATTCAGGATGACCTTTAGTGTGGCACAATGGAAGGCACAATCCCAATCTTCTGCTGCAATTAACCAGTGTTAATTATTATTCATATGGAATTCTCTTGCAGTATCTCTCAAATAATGTTTAAGGAAGGAAGAAAGGTGAGTGCAAATGTCACGTACAACGCTGAAAAATGCACAGCAGGTTTTGCAGACCACTGTCATAAAGGGCACTCATTTTATTTGTAGGCTATGTATAATTTAATGAGTAATTTATAGCATGTCCTGTGAATTTTCATTACACTTTATTTGCGCCTCGAGCTGCTGCTGCACCAATGCTATACTAAGGGTTTGCTAAAAATCTGTTGTTATCACTTGCAAAGCAATACCAATTTTACATTTGTTTTAAATTTTAATGGACCAAGGCAACTTTTTCCAAACAGTCTTCAGCTGCAGACTCGAAGCTGAGGAAGTAGTAATTATCATCCAGGATGGAAATGGCAGCTTTGCCACATCTGAAACCACATATATACTTGCTTTTACTAACACATACTTGTAGACAAAAGCTATGACAACTGCGTCATTGTTTACATACATACTTGTTTGCATACTTGTGCTCAGGTGGAGAATTAATATCCACCAGGGGGCAAACTAGAGTCTGATTATCCCTGACAGGTGTGTGACATTCATTTCTGAGGATGTGCACAACCAGGCAATGCAGGATAGGTACTTTACCTTGATGCACAAGTGACAGCGCAGCTCTAAGCAGGTATACGGTCAGGTTTACATACACAGAGGCCTACGCAAAGTCCAAAGGAACAGATCATCAGTATTGCGTTACATGATGTGAGTGTTCCTAATGGGATTTTACAGACCTATTTGAAATCCACATAAATCTTGCCCCATTTCTCATACTAACATTTCACACTTCGAAATAGGTTGCTATTGCATTAAATAAGAAGAGGAAAAACAGAACAAAACTGTGAAATCCATTACCCCTTTTGTTTTTTCTGTGCAAGAGCTTAGTGCTTGCAGTTTATGTTTTGATGTGTGATAGCGATGTGGACTGTGCAGGCTGGTCTCTGCTGTGCTACATGGGAGGTTGGGCCTGTCAGCAGAAAAGGCAAAGTATGTAATAAGGCTTTACTCTTCTGTGACCGATTCGTGCTTCACCCTCAGCCTTACCCAGATCAAAATTCAAACTCATTCTCGTTGACCTGCTCAAGTGCATTCTTTGATGGATGTTGTGTTTATTGTGCTGCTCAACAGCTGATCCCTTCACAGTAAAAATAGATATTCCTTCTGGTAGTGTATCGCTGATGCTAGAGCATGTGCTTATTTCTGCCATATAAGAACTATCAGGTCTCCTTACTGTCCAGAGGACTCTCCAGCGCCGTCAAATAGGTTGATACTGAGTTTTATCTTTGAGCTCAAATTCCGTTAGACATTCATTTAAAAAAGAAATTCGATTTTGTCGATATTTTCAGTGAAGAACAAGCCCGCTGGTGATTTCAAGGGGAAGTCTGACTGAACCTTTCAATCAAAAACAAGTTCTTCTGCAATTCTGTGACACCCCGTGATCAGCAATCAGTCCACATGCTGTGATCAATACTGTTAATTATGTTCATTTCCATGCTGGTGCATCAGGCTAATCAGGAACCAGCTTGACATTATGGGCTTTTTTTTCGAATCTGACCGGCAAGTGCTAAATAAAACACTGTCCTGAGGAAATCATTACTACAGACCATCTTTCTTCCGTTAAAGGGAGTTTTTCCTCCCCACTGTCGCCAAGTGCTGCTCAAGGGGGATTTGTTGGGTTTTCCCTATGTAATAATATTGATAACAGTAAGGTCTAGACCTTACTTTGTAAAGTGTCCTGAGATGACTTTTGTTGTGATTTGGCGCTATACAAATACAATTTGATTTGATTTGATTTGATCTTTATTCGCACCATTGCAGAGCATGGCAGTATTTAGAAAAGACTGGCAAAACCATGATTTAGCATATGTGAGCCCCTCTCAGAGCAGAATGACTGTTTCTTTGTGTTAATTATAATTGCATCTGAATGTCTTGAGTCAATCATGCAGTGTCTATTCACAGAATCTGACAAGTGGATTGAGTAAAGACAGACGTGTTGCACAAAACTCTGACATTAGCCTAGAAGTGCTTTGCTTCTTATTTTCTTTGTTTCATTATAAAATCCCCATCTCCAGCTACTCTACTAACAGTGTGAGCAAAATGATAATTGCCTAACTCAATTAAATTGAGTGGATTTTTACTGTTCACATACTGTAGATATGTAACTTTAGATTTGGCCCATAACAGTCTCCTCCAGTCATCTGTGAAATATAATATTTGGACAGCACTAATCATTGTTTTCTCATTTCCATCATCCTGCTGCTAATGATTCTGAAATAATGTTCTAGCAATTGGCTTTAGTAAGAAGTTAGTCAGAATGAATTTCTTCATTTCCCTTTGTCTCCTTCTCACTAGTGTGTTTGTTTTCTTCTCGTATATGTGTGACAGATGTGTTGGTTTTGCCTTTCTTGTGTTTGTGTCGTTTGTCCTCTGCTTAGGTCACTGTCTGGAGGGGAGGTCGTGAGGCTCAGGTCTAATGTAGGTATGTGGAAGCTGCTCAGACTGCTGGATTTCGAGGGTCTAAAAACAGAGCATGTGTATCATGCTGTACAGATTGTAAAGCCCAAACCTGTGATTTAAAATATTGGGCTATACAAATAAACTCAGAACTGATTTCACCTGCCTTCTTTAATGCACATTTACTGTACAATATGATGTGCCACCCACACACTTTTTCTTGCACTGTACATGTTAAGCACCAAAGGATTTGATTCAGACTAGCCTACACGCAGAATACATGTCACTGCTAGAGGTGCAAAAAACAAACAAACAAACAAACAAACAACAATAACAAAACCCAATAACAATTCAGCTTGGACGTACTGCAGAAGAGACAGTAGAATGCTGATCCGGCCAGCAAGTTTGGGCTGCAGGCCAATGAACTGACGAGTCCAAAGATCCAGCCAAACACCAGGAGGACCAGGCTGAGGGGAAACACAATGACCACCACCCTGTGTAAGCCTGAAACCACACAGCACAGAAGCACAACATCATTCCTCTGCTTAAAGATCTTAAAGGACTATGCTGTGGTTTTGTTATGCGGCTTGTCAAACAAGTCAGCAGGATTTTATATTACAGCTCAAAGCAGCCATTTCCAAAAGTAAATGGGGTTTTCTTATTAATCTTTACCATCCAGGGAGCTTTTGGTCTTTCTTTACATTATCAATTGGGCATATAAAATCTACTTAAAGAATTGTTATTGATCACCTTGTTACTGATTTCCACAGTTAAAGTTGCAAGGAATGTATTTTTTGACAACCAATATTTAAGAAACACACACACACACACACCAAATACACAATATACTTTGTGAAATTTCCACATTTACTCAGTGTTGGATGTGATTGTCTCACAGCCTATCTTCTAAATGCTATGTTTTTCCACATCCACGTATTTTAAACCCATTTAACTCCATTTAGTTATCAACTCCAATGTCAGCTGACAAAAAAAAAAGCTCCACTCACTAAGAAGGTGCCTTTCTGCCTCTGACAGGCTGGACGTGTTTGCTGTGAAAGAAGGGATGACCGAACTCCTGTTAGCTCCTGAAAATGTCAAGAGAAAAGGTTAGACGCTGACAGAACTTGTAGACAGAGATGTAGGACTCTGCGAAATGAATAAAAACTATGTGAATTTGTAGAAATATAACAATGCATAATGCGCAATGCAGTCATGTCAGTGCATGTTCCACTTTTGCCAGTGTCACAGGTGAGCACTGAAGAACATTACTTAGCATTTAATCTGTGAACTGCGAGAGCCACCAGCAACCTCCGGGACCTTAAGATGTGCATCCAACATGAACAATATTGGAATCGTGTCGAAAAATACACGTTCTCTCTGAAGCCCCCTGCGTGTTTGCTTTCAGTTGCCTACAGGGCTCGTACATGTTTGAAGGGTTACAGCTGTTACAGTTATACCCCAGAAAGACAGAACAAAGCATCGGCTATGGATACTGCACATTTACGCAGCCTGTATGGTTCATTATTGTTAGTTGGCTTTTTTCCCCCAACTTTTTTATGAGGGACCATGTTAAACATAAATGATGCCGTTTGATGTACTGTGCCAAAGTTAGTTTAAAGGCATGTTTCATCTGCATATATATTTAATAACAGAATAGGCATGGTCGTATGTTCCATTTATTTTTCAAAGCTAAAAGCACTTGAATGTAACCTCATCTGTGCATAAGGATCTCAGAACTGAGATTCACTGCAAGCAGTTTTTGTACCCGAGTTCGCTTCAACGGCGGATTGATGAGATGAAAAAAGAATCCAGGCAAATTTAGCTTCTGTCGTGGACAATAAACGCGGTAAGGCAGCAGCACCGGAGACCAATGATCCACGAACAATGTATGAACAATGGTGGACCTCAACATCATACGCTATAGATTTGTTGTCAGCATCAGAAACGATCAATAGGCTACTGGTTAAAACACGCCCGACCCTGGAATTACCAATATTAGCTAGCAGATCTCAAATATACCATATGATTGAATCTTTAGTGCGTTTTACGCGCAGCAATTAATGCTACATGATAAACACTTCTAAAAATGAGCTTGGCGAAAACCAGCACAAAACTTCTAGGGAAAAAGATGCACATCTAATGTTATTACAGGACACGCAACATACTTGAATATACTGTACACTATCATCTGAACAGAACTCACAAAACTACAGAGCATATTTAGTCTTATTTATATTGCCTACCTTCATTAATTCGCCACAGTCCAGAATGTGAACTCAGGTCGTCTGGACCTGTGTGGTTGGGTTTATTCACATCGATGATGTACCAGTAATCGGTCCCAATTGCCACAGCGAGGAGGCTAAAACTGAACAAACCTGTAAACCCAGCAGAAAGAACTGCCAATCCGTACCTCATTGTATATGGTCCACGCGCAGAGCGCAACTGTCCTACCGGGTTTTGTGCAGTTTTAGTGTTTTTTACACTGTGATCTGTATAGACGCACCAAGATGTGCAATGCGTAAAAGCTCTCCAGCTGGATCCTAAAGTGATGGTCCATGGCTACCACGGCCCAAAATGTGAATTATCCTAAAACTGAAGGAAAAAATCACATTCCACTCATTTTCTCCAGTTTAATTTAAATAGATAAAGGAGGACAACCCAGCTTTTCTCTGCGCCACATTTTGGCCATAACATGACAGGCAGGCTTGTGGCTAACGGCACTTTATGGATCCAAAGTGTCAAGCTATGGGAATAAAACGAACGCTACACATCCGGTCATGTGTTTCAAAATAAATATTACCTGGGATTAAGATGCTTAATAGTTTGTCATGCAAAATAGCCCACATCCGGTTACGGTTTAGTTTATCTGATGTTGACTTGACTGCTTTACTGTAACGTAATTGTAGCATTTCTACAACAGCAACAGTGGCTGCACATGTGACCAGATTTCTATACTGATCCCGATCGTGGTTTGGACCAGACTTAATACCTATAAGCACACCTAATAACAAAAATATAAAAGTCCCAGCGGCTTATAACACAACTGTATTTAAGAAGCACAACTGGTGTCCTCTCTGCAACAAATAATTAATCAGACTATTTGATGGCTATAGGCACCAAAGTCAGCTGTCATACCGGAGGAGTCTTGTAGGCGGGGAAGGATAGCAACATTACTTCACTTCAAATGGAAAAGACCAGGAACAAACAATTATATTGTTAGCCAACTGCTTTGTGGCGCACTGACGTTGAGTCATGCAATCTGGGGTAAGTGTTTTTAACAGTCGACACTTCTTTGTCAGCGTCCCATGGAAAAAAAAAGGGATTTGATGTCACAATACAAACATATTTTTACAAAATCATATAAATTAAGTACAAATGTTCTTTCACCTCTCTCAAGCCAATCTGCTGGGGAGGCACTCTTGGCAACAACCGCAGCCAGGGCCTGTGTGGATAGGTTTGTGAGGCCTATGCACATTTGGACAATACATTGCCCATTGTTCCTTTGTAAAACTGCCCAAGCTCTGTCAGTTGCTTGGGGACTGTGAGTGAAAATCATTTTTCAACTCCTGGCACATATTCTCAATTGGACTGAGGTTAAGACATGGTCACTATATTTTGAATCCATTCCTGTGCTTTATGGCTTTTGTTGTCTCCCAGTAAATATTCTGCTAGGTTTTCTCATAGACTGCATCAGGCTTTCCACATTTTCTGTTCCTATCAGAAAATCTAGCTGCAGCTGTATTTTCAAGCTTGTACTCTGCAGAAATATCTCGACAGTATTTTGTTGTGATGTATGATTTTAAAAAAGGAGGCAGAGAAACGTTCAACATTTAATGTTGTAATGATCAGGTTTAGTGTAATTCCACACTTCTGGATGAAAAAGGTTTTCATGTTGACTGAAAGCAGAGACCAAGAGGTGCATCTACACATTTAGGCTGTTGTACTCTGCATCACACATTTCCCCCGTCTTTTCCAAAACCTGTAGGTACCGACAGCTCACAAATGAAAACACAGTGTTAAAGCCCTGACAGCTGCCTCAGAGGTTTTCAGTCACTAAAAAGTAGGACACAGCCAAAGTCTTCCAAACAGGTTGCAGATGTTGTTCAGAAATAGGTAGATAAGGGTAGAATTGCCTCTGCTGTAACATGTTCTGCATTTGATTGTGGCCATTTTCATAAAAAAAGCCTCATTTTACATACTAACATCAGCCCTCAAGGAGAGGGAGAAATGGATGTGTTAAGTGTTGGATGAGAAACAGAGTTCTTCTTGATCATAGCAATTTTCCAAGTCACCAGAACCTGTGCAGTCTTTTTCTGGTTTTCATTTGTACTACAAATC
>NW_018128131.1:290082-312112 GCF_001952655.1 Monopterus albus
GGAAATCAGTGGGGTACTCTGCCATAAATAAGCTATGCACCGAAGTAGAATTGATTTCCTTTCTGTGTTTAGTTCAGAGCACATAGATGAACCCATGTGTGCGACCACTGGTGTTAACTGTTCCTGTCTTCATGGAGACTGATAATTCCATTTTCTGAGGCAGGTGGCCTCCCTGCGTCATGCGGATGGTATTTTCGGGAGCAACTATCATAATTATTTAGTGGACAGTCTTTTATCAGAGCAGTGTTGTAGTTCTGTTATAGGATTTGTGTTTCTGGGGTTATACAGTGATCAGCCATAACATTATGACCACCTGCCTAATACGGTGTACACAGGAGTCAGTGCGGCAGTTGGTTGGCGTTCGTGTCACTCTGCAGCTCACAGTGCATCTTCTGTGAATCTGTTTCCATCTCTAGTTCTACTTTCAGGACGAGCACAGATGTGTCAACCATTCAGTGAGAAACTTACATAAAAAGAGTGAAAACTGTGGCCATGACGACAAGTTAGAAACATTTTTTTAGAGACATTCACCATCCTCCCCACTCTCGGTGTGATATCACCACTGTAGCTGCTGAATCTCTTCAGAGAGACCAATGTTTCTCTGTTTGAACCATTTAAAAAAGATTCAAACTAAATGGAAACTTTTGAAAAGGATGAATGAAATTTTAAAGTTTATTCTACAGTAGATCCACCTCATCATCAGTGACCTTGTCGCTGGTTCACTCTTTGTCCTTCCTTAGACCATGTTCTGTAGGTACTGACCACTGCAGACCGTGAACACCCACCAAGACCTGCAGTGTGGGAGATGCTCTAATCCAGCCGTCAGCCATCACAGATTGGTCGTTGTCAGAGTCACTCAGATTCTTAAGCTGACGTTACACCCCACACACTGACAGGTGCCAATGTAGCCAGATAATCAGTGTTGTTCACTTCACCTGTCAATAGTCAGAATGTTATGGCTGATCAGCGTGTGTTAAATTCAAACATTAGTTCAGCTCCTGAGTAATATTTAACAAACATAGACTGATTTATCACAAAAACAGACAGTGATGATTTTACATTCTTTTTATTGTTACAACAAGGACAGACTGTGGTTCTCGGCATCTGTTATAGCTTCAGGTCAAGGCATATTGCAGTACAAAGACAAACTGAGCAAGGCTGTAATGCTCAGAATGCTTTTATTGAAGCTATACCGGGAAGAATTCAGTTTTACAAAATTAGTCATTTTATTTCCTCACAAACAGAACAATTTAAAAGCGATCTTGGATCATCATAGCACCTGTTATCCTTGCACACGCTATTATTAGAATAACTCAAATGAGATTTCAGGTGGAAAGCAACATTAAAATGTCATGTCTCGGAGTTTTTGAGGGTCAGGCAATTATGTCATTTATTTTTCAAGTGCTCTTGAGTATTTTAGAACATTAGCTGAAGCAAACAGACCCTGGTTTGCATCTTATTTTGCAGACTTCTCAGAAAGTCCACATTTTAGATGGTATTGTTTTCAAATTTTAATGTAAAACACTTTGCCCTGCTTTAAATTAGCACATTTCTAAAGATAGAATGACATACTGTAGCTAAAAGGCTTCATGCAGTGAGCGGTGTGCTCTGTCACAGCTGCTGCTTTGAACTTTTCGACATTCTGCTTTTTAAAATTTTCACCCCATCCATGTTGTCCATCACCAGATACTTGTCATACACACACTGTATGACAAATGCACATATACAGTGCGGTTGAACCGGCGGGCATATTGTTTTAGATTAGTCCCGCTGTTCGGGTTGCTGTGCTACAGTGGTGGTGTTTGCCCACAGCTAGCCATGGATCAGTGAAGCGTGGCCGACAAGACACAACAGCTTCCTAAGAAAATTACAGCATGTTTCTTATGCAATGTGAACTCAATAAATCTGTTGTGTTTTTGTATATTCATAGGGGCAATGCCAGTGAAATGGACTCAGCCATATTACAGCAGAAGACAGGATGAAGATGTGACAGCATCAGGCTGAACCAGCAGAGCAACAAAAGGTAGGAAAAGGAGAGAACACAGCTGAACTGTTGCTTGGTTCTCATAACAGAACCAGCTCTTTCTCTTCATCAGCTTTGTCTGTGCGACAGGCTCGGAGTCTGTGCTGTGTGTTTCTGGGGCTCTTACTGGTTACACTTTGCATGGTTTTTAGCTGGTTTCCCATTTTTCAATTGTCTTGTTTTGTCAGTGTCCCCATCGTTCAGAACCATAGTGTACAGTTGTTATCGATTTCAGTAGTTTCGGTTGATAGGTAGGTTGTTTTATGACACACTGTAGAAAGTCTTTATACCTTTTGTCTCTGTAAACTTTCAAAATGAAATTGTGCCTTCAAATGTATAATTGTATGTATTTGTTCAAGCTCAGTGGAGTCAAGTTAATGCCTACTGGTAGTTGGATTTCACCTTTTGCTATGGGAACTCATGACCTTGTTGCTGTCCTGTTTCGCTGTCAAGACCCAGGTTTGGTAAATTATGTGCAGATAATGCAGCTGTTGTTGTAATGTGTCTTTATATGGAGTTATCGTGGTTATTGATATGAGTTCATCTGCAACCAGAAGTCAATTATTATGAGTGTCTAAGAGACTGAGCCCAGGGGTATCTGTAGGATGTGAAGAGTGATGACATGGTTTATTGTTTAATAATTTGGAGCGAAATGAATCTGACTTTTCCTGATAAGAGAATGTTGAAAATGATGTTTTGCAGTCAGGCGTTAAGGATGCTGCGAAACACTCCTCAGCAGTTGGGACAAATTTATTAGCAGAGTCAGTGATTAGAGGGGTTCTGTCACATTGATTTTGAAACGGTTTTTAAATTGTTCATCACACATCTTGACAGTTTTATAAGAGCTAAATAGGGATTTTTACATTAAATACATTCTGAATTGTTTTACTGAATTTGCGCCCCATGTATTTTGCCATATATTTCAGAGCCCAAGCTTCTTCCTCTAAGAAAATGTCTTATTCAGACAAAAAAAGTAAAATTGTTTAGTTCCACACTGAAGCCTGTGCAAACACTCAGCCACTGTGTGTCTTTGAATTTGTTTGCTGTGTGTGTTTTCTTGCAGTTCAGCCATCTGAGCAGTTGGCTTAACTTCATTCAAACCTGATTTACATACAAGCTTAGCTTTTAATCAGATGGAAATCAGAAATGGATTTCTCTCTCATGTTTTTGAGACGACATCCCATCTAATCAGAGAATTCAAAAACAAAAAGTCTTGCATCTGACAACCTTGCACAAATAACCACATTTTACTGTAGGATGAATTGTGTAGAACAACACTGGCCGCAGGCAAATCTAACTAGTGTTGCAGTACATCACACAGATGAAGACATCAGTGCCAGGGATACATACTGATCTCTAGGATCCATTCTCACCGGAGCCGTTCACACTCTGACAGAGTCCACAAAGATGGTTACTTGAACTGAAAACATGCAGATTAGTTTGACTTTGTTTGCAAATGCTTTCCTAAAAGTAGACTCCGCTATGCTAAAGTAAAGTTAATCTACTGTAACATCTCCAGTTCAGCGAGTTGTGACTAATGATCAGGGCTAGCGAGCAAGACGTAAATGAATTTTCAAAGAAAACTTTTGCCAGTGTAATTATAGAATTAAACATAATGAGGTGTAGTGTAGTGTAAAATTTGCAGAGCTTGAGGAAATTTAAAGACTTTGTGTGTATTTTCAGAGACACAGTTGAAAGTCTTAAAACAAAAATACTATGTTTTGTTGGAGAAGAAGTAACAAAGAACCTGAAAGACTTCCTATATGTAGTGTGAAGCCATGTTCTTTTTCTTCTCAAGGCAATAGTTATTGCTCTGTGACTGCCTTGAGGTTGTTGAAAGTGCTAATAGACATTGCCCTGGATTGCAGGCGCTTTGCTTGATGTGACTGCAGCAGGATATGACATTTTCACAGCACTTGTCAGTAACTGTTACTATAACGGAGCAGGATCTACAGGTACACACTGCCACCAAGTGTAGTGAAGTGGAAAAAGTCCTCATAGTAATTCTGCACTGCTCAGAAAGCTTTCTCTGCCTTTTGTTCATGGGTGAAAGTTGCAAAAGTAGGCGGTAAAATATTTAAATTAATGATGAATTAATGAATGCTATTTAGCTGCTTCAGTGACATTTTGTTCCTGCTGCAGTTATTAACATATATAAAACATTATGTAAATATGGCATTTATGTTTGTTTCATGTGTTAATTTGAGGAACATTACAGTCTCGTCTCGTTTTCTCTTTCCGGGGGACTAAAAGCTTGAGTGATATATCGTATGCTTCATGTACGTCACGATTTATTCGCTAGGTCTGTTTGCATTGCTCTTTGTCAGATTATGTTTTTATTGATACAAGGACTTTTCCAGCCAACTTAGCATAAAAGCCTTTTTGCGGTATTTCAACTCCCCCCACCGCCCACCCTGATGTTTCCCCTCATGGAGCCATTTTTTATGTTATTATGTTCTTGTTTGACCTGTGCCTTTCCTTCTAAAACAGTTCAAAATGGCTGCTATAAAAGGGCCTATTAACTCATTGCTGCTCTCTCTTGTAAGTAACTGAGCTGAAAGTTTGCACCAAATTTATTATAATTTAAATTTTATTATTATTGTTATTTATTTTGGCAGATGGCTGTGTGATAAGTCTTGCAGCACATCACACCACAATAATCTGGCAGATGCTTCTGTCCACGGTTTTGTTCTCAGACACTTTTAAACTAGACAGCAGGAGCCAGGCCAAACCCCTACTCAATCATTTGTCCCAAAGTCACCAAAGGTATTGTTAATTTCTTTTTTTATTGTCATCAGCATTGTCAAAAATCATACCAGAAAACAAAGATAGTAAAACAACAAACATATCTATATATTAAATACATTCTAAATATGGCCAGAGACGGACTATAGAGCTGACACAGGATGACCAAGCCTTTTAAATGTTTCTAAAATGTTTCTCTATTAATTCCACACATCAGAAAACCACTGGTTTAGACATTAAGCTGTTGCATATTTTATTTCTGCCTATAAAATAACAGAAAAACAATCTATAGGACAAATTTTAAACAGGATCAGGTCATCCTCTGTAGTGCACACCAACACCTGTTCCTTAAAATCTAGGCAGCTTGTGCCCTCGGCGATTTGATGGGTGTCAGTGAGTCATGTGAAAGACTGAGGCCCCTGCTCCTAGGGGCTACTGATCACATTTTGTAAAAGCAGTGGAAGGTGGGATAGTTAAAGGAACACTCCAGCATCTTGTGAAATACATTTTTCTGTCTTATCTGGAGCTAGATAAGGGGATTTTTATCATTTTCAGTGAGACAGTCTTGGCCTAACTTACTATACGTCACGAGAACAGGGTATAAAAGGATATAGAGTGCAGTGTGGTTTAAGGCTCCTAGGCAGAACATCGGACAAGCACTTTCTGAGTTCACACCTGGTACTGTACATTAAAAAGGATACATAGTCCATCAAATGCTTTAAACGTGCCCTTTGTTTAGTTTCTTACTTAACCTTCTACTGATATTCTAAGCAAAGAATGAATTAATTTCTGTCTTTCTATATGTACAACAGCAACAAATGTGTTTGCAGTGATGCTGACTGAAGTCTTCTTAGACTGTACATAGCTTAGCATCGCAGTCGTTCTTTGTTTTTGGAGAAAACGGTGCATTATTGTACCTTTTGCTTACAGCGACCATGACTGTGTTGTTCTTGTAGAACATGTTAGTGTGATGAAATCATTTAAAAGCTGTAAAGATCAAATGTGGTGGGTTTTTGACAGAAGATACAGAAGTAAGATTTAAATGAACACAGTCAAATAATGCTAAACTAAATCAAATTCAGTGACTTTTGTGTCTGCAAACGAGTCTCTCTCTCTCATTTTCAAATAAATCTAGGATATGCAGCCACACTTACTGTATGTCACTGTCTATGTTTGTTGCTCACTGATTTGCCTTTAATGTGTGACTGTTGTTGAGGGCTTTGTTAGATTGAAGAAAAATCGGCAAAGATTTTCTAAACGTTTGGACTTAGAATTTCCAAGAAGCACTACCGATTCTTTTTGTTGCCATTCATGGTCATACTTTCTGAATAGGCTAAACAGAACATGTGTCAAAGGCATAAACAAACGGAGGTGAGTAGTGACACTCTTTGTTAAATTTCTTTCTGTTCACTGTCTGAGCAGCTTGACTACCCTCTAATTTATTTGGTTATCACTGTACCTGTATTGAACAAAGTGAAATAACTGGATCAGCCACTATCTTATTCCATATTTGTGGAAAAAAAAAAAATTCACACAGTTTCTTGATGTTGGCATTGTCGTGTAAAAGACCACACATTGACAAGAAAAACCACACATATCTCCCTAAAGTGATCATTTCTTTCCAATTAAAGAAATAGAGAACATAGGACTGGACACCTGATACCAGTGTAAAAACAGGCAGGAAAGTATTAGCCAGTCACTCTGCTTCATATGTGCTGGTAGAAGCGAGAATCTAGCCAGAAGGGATCAGTATTCCCAGAGAGAAGATGCATTGACAGATGTGCCGTCACACATAAGTGTGCCTCCTTGGTCACCACGAAGGTACTTGCCATTGGAGCCCTTGATGGCGACGTGTCCATGTTCCAGGAACTCAAGGAAAAAGTCCTCTGGCTTTTCTCCATCTGAACACACTAGGCCACTGCTAGAGACATACCAGAACGTCTCATTCACACCTGCAGAAGGATGTCAGTGAATTATATTGCAGCCATTGGTTGAAATGAACAACATTGCTTTAGTAGATGTTATGTATTTACTGTCTGGATACAGATATATTTATTTGCTATGCAGAAATTTAATATGTTGTGGCTCATGAAAGTACAGACTTTTTACGTTATAGGCGCCGTCGTTGAAGATCAGTGAAAAAATGTCATAGACGGATCGATTTGCATCCAGAGTGTTGGAGTTCTTGTGGTGACACACGAAGCCGTTCTCTCCACGTAGAATCAGAATAGGGCGATTTATGAGTTTCATGACGAATAATTCATCATCCCCTGCAAAGAAGGATGAATGCCGTTTATCCATTCTGCATGATTTCAACAAAGCTGTACCTGTGGTGGAAATTACAGCTACAGCACTGACTCTCAGGTGGTTTGACTGAAAGTGCTTACCCACTGTATCGCTGACCGCTGAGAGCTGCCCGTTCTTCTTTGTACACACATACTTTCCATTGCTTGCTTTGAGTGCCACCCTCTGTTCTCGCCATTCAATGTCAAACATTGTGTTTTCCTCTCTGGTAAAACAAAAGACATGGATGTCCAGATTGAGAGATTCAGGTTAGAGGTTTGTGAAAAGCTGTGAGAGCTACTTACACGTCTGTGGCAGTGGACTGGATCTCTCCGTGAGTCACTAGAGTCCAGTAGGATCCGCCATTGGTCCTGAACGTGGACTTTTTGCTTTCCTTATCAATCTCCATCTGGAAGGTCTCCATGTCTGTTTCCACATCCTGATTTGCTGAAATACTCACCCCTGGTAAAAACAGAAGAAAAGAAAGTTTCACCTCCACAGATTTGTGACACTACATCATACTTATTACATTATGCTTTACTGTAACCAACTAGTTGTAATTGTAACTAACTAAAAATCTCTGTTGCTCCATCCTAGAAAAAGAGAAGTTTGGTCAGTTTGAACTGGAGAAGTGAATTATGCTGCAGGATTGGTTTGAGATTGGGATGTTTTGCCCTTTTCCCCCACCACGTTTTGGAATTTATTTCACCTAACAGGTTTATAGAGTTTGTGTTACTCAAAAAAGATGTTTTGGGCAGAGGGTCACTAAACTATTAACCTGCTTTGTAGCTATCTTCGAGCCGCCAGTGTGCACATGGCTCACTTTGTGAAACTTTGCTCTTAAGCAAGTTTCATGTGATCAACTCATGATCTGCTTTGCATACAAAAAACATTTGTGCAGGTAAAGCTAAACTTTATACAGAATAAAATCCAACATTTGCTTAAAATCATGCCCATCTTTCCAGTTTGTCAGTGAATGCCCTGTTCTCTAAACCAGGGTACCTCATTTACACTAGTGTTATATTCTTAATCCACATGTATTAACTCCGCCTGCTGCGGTGAGTCAAGTGGTGGAGAAAGCGTCGACACACACAACTGAACTGTGTCTGCTGTAGTTCAACATAAATGCTACAGAAAAATCCTTCAACCTTTCTCCTAAGCCTGTTACAGCTCTAATCCTTCAGAGTCACCTCTCCACCCTCCCTGTTTATTTGCTTGCTGTAATTCCGTGCCTGGTGAAATGCAAATCTGCACCTCAGGGCCCACTAAGCAGCTTTCAGTGCCTTGTTCCTTTAAAATGCGGAACTGCTACAAGGACAAACACCACAGTTTAAAAAATGTAATTCTTTACCTTGCATTATAGAGATGGAGTGTCTGCAATAGTGACATTTTTAACTCAGATTTTTATCCATCCTTAAAGATAATGATGATTGCAGTCTAGTTTGCAAACCTCATACCCCAAATGTGCCATAGTATTGCATGTGCAATTGTATAGCTACAGTTGTAGAGATGTCCTGCAGTAAGGCTTTTAGGAGGTCTTAGTTTAAAGCTTGCAAAGACTGCAACAGAGCATAGTTTGCTCTCCTGTCCTCCCACACTTGAATAATTACGAAGCAGATCAAATCATAAAAGCAGATGAGAGAACTTGTAACTGATCTCTCTGGAAAGGACTGCCTGTACTGTAGCTCCTATTTGCTGCCGCTGCATTGCCATGCTGGCTAGCTGCAGCTTTACATAATTTGAAGAATTTAACTCATTAGATGGCAATGAAGAGTGAGTAGCCGCGAGGCCTAAAGTCCATTGATGGTAACTGACACCTAATGTGGCACAGGCCTGCCCAGGAGTAATTTGCACACCATTTAATCTTCAATGGACACAGTGGAAATGACAAAGCCCATTACTGCAATTACCTTCGCAGTATAGCTGTCAGCCATCCTGGATCCTACATCTAGACAAGAATGGTAGGATGTTCTCCTATTAATTGCTAAATTTTACTGTAATGTAGCTGTAAAGATTCAATCAAATAAATCCAGGCCAGTTAATCTGAATTCACTTTATGGCCACACCCAACGGTTGTACCACTCCACATACAATGTACTGTATTTTTAAGGTATACCATATACTCTGGTGTGCTACTGTGTGTTGCTCAGCCATAATAAGGCTAGACTCCTTAGCTAACCTCAATACCTACAGTGCATAACTGCAAAACCTCTGAAACAATCTGTGCAGAACTCTTGTGGAGATTAAACTGCAGGAGACAGAATATAGAGCTGTGAGCTACATTGTTTTCATGCTCATTTGTTAGTATGAAGTCGCCTTTACCTCGCCTCATTTTGAATACATTCAAGCTTCTTTAAATGTATTTGTGAACAGTCAAATCCCACTTTTAACTTGTATATGACTTTTAACAGTGAACATTATTTTTAGTAGTAGTAGATTGAAAGCACTCCAATTCATTTTCTGTATGAAACTAATCAATTTGATAACGATCAAGTTCAATTTTTCCTTTTTTTTTTTTTTTTTTTTTTTGGTCAACGCTGCATTATGTGCCGATTACCTTGCTTGACTGAGACCAATCTTTTATTGACGGCTTGAAAAACTACTTGGGGGTGACTCTCTTCCAAATCAAACAGCTCATCTTTTCCAGGCTTGGAGCATCGACCAGAGCGCAGTGTTCCTGTGGGACCCACGTGGGTCAGATATTTCCCTTCACAGTCCTTAAAGGTCAGCTTGCCAGATTTCAGCTCCAGTGTGAAGCAAGTAGAAGGGGTGTTCTCCTTCACCAGCTTGCCATCATTGTTGAGGAAACGGCTGTCACAGGTCTTCAGGCTGTACTTGCCGTCTAGGTATACCAAGGTGATCAGGGAGTCCACTCCCCAGGGAATGTTGCTGTCCACTGAGATCTCTCCGTCTGAAGCAGACAGATGGGCATAGCGCTTACGTGCCACACTGAGTAAGTTGGCCTGTGGGTGTAAAGCCAAATGGATGGCCCACATCTCTTGTTCCCCGATGACTTGGGCAAAGCAGGACAGGTAGTCGGCTGAGCCTCCAAAATAACGTTGGTAAGGCTCTGATTGCAGTGCCCAGCGACCATCAGACTGGGCTACAATAATGAAACGGCAGTCGGGGTCAGGCTTCTCGGCACCACATGTGATCTTCCCATCTTTGTCAGATGCCAGATAGCGTCCGAGGTGGCTGCGAAGAAACACTACTTGGCCGTCCTGCTCGTTCTGTTCTAAGGTCCAGATCTGTTTCTTCTTCATGCTGGTGCCTGAAGCGTTAACCTTGAAGCCAAAGGCCTCAGCCGTCAGGTAGCGGTTCTCATAGTTGATGAGGCCAAACTGCAGCTTCAGAGCCTGGCTAATTCCGTTTGTGGACATGCTTGAACAGGCCACACGTTAAGACTATGAGTAAAGAGGTTTAGAACAGACAGGGAAAGCAGACATGAGACAGAAAAGCAAAAATAAAATGCTTGATTTCTTCCCTCTTCTGTCTCTCAAGCTGTAAATTAGCTCTCTTTATCTCCTTTGATGGATTGTTTAGAGTTCCTTCCTTCCCCTGTCACTTTCTTTCTTTCCTCATAGGGCTTGTACAGGCACTGGCTCTCTGTTCCTTAATGAGTTAGGATTAAAATCAGCAGCACACAGCACCTCAGTCCACGATGCCACTGACGTCACATACCAGTACACCAACCACAAACCTCTGCTCCTCCCTCTCCTTCTCTGCTAAACACTCAGTGCAGCTTCATTCTGCATCTCTCTTCTCTATCTTCCCCTTATTTTCATCTTTTCCTTATTTCCTCCACCCTTGTCTTCCTCCACTGTAACTCACACTGACACACTCATTTGTCAACCTGACTCCCTGTTGGATCAGACTTTCATATTTATGTTCATATACCAGTAGCCACACCGTGCAGCTCTAGGATTATCCTAGCTTTGATCTGCTGGTGAGCTACAGCCTGATTGGAAAATGTCCAGAGAGTAAAGGTGCTTTTGGTTCCTCTGCACTGGTTCTTCTTCTCCTTTGAGTCCCCTTTCAAACATAGTTTCCCTAAGTTAGATTTTTTTTCATATAAATAGTCATTTTGCTTGTTAAAGGCTTTGAATTTCCACAAAGAACCTCTTTGACATTACACTGGACAAGGGACAATGCACACAGCTGGTTAACTCCCAAATGGTACAAAGGTTTCTTTATTAAAGTTGCTACCCAGTTTGCCCCATGCAGGGCCAGAGGCACTACATGACAACATTTCATTTGCCTCACGCCTTCTGAGATATTTACATTTAAGTCTTTGAGCTTAGCTAAGACGAATTTGAATAGCACACATTTGAATGTATGAGCCCATTTGCCTTTTTCCACTTAAACCTTGGTTGATTCTCAACATCATTCTTTCTGATTCTTCCACACCGTCCTTCTGTTATTCCATCAGTCAGTTGATAATACACAGCTCTCTTCCCCATGACCTTTGCTACAGTGCACATCAAGATCAACCTTTATAAGAGCATTACCACCCTCCTTCACCCAGGTTCCTGGGGATGCTGTGTTTAATGCTAAGGATAAGCGTCTATCGTAAACACCAAATCCACAAAAGTACGAGATGCAACCTTTAGTATAAAGCAGAATCATTAGGGTATTACTTCAACTTAATATTATTTTATTGCCAGTGCTTTCATCTGTTAACTTTGTAACTTTGACAGGTAAAAGCGATTAGCATATTGATCCCTGACTACCGTGTCCTTCAGTTTCTGACTTCCTAACGGGCAATCTGACATTTACACCCACTTCTTGTCGTGACTGGCCAGCTGTACACATGTGAGAAAGAAGCCAGGATTTTAATGTGTTAATCTTTTTTCAGTTCTTACAAAACAGTTTCTGTTACTTTTCATGTGAACAGTGGAGTGTAATGCTATGAATGGCTTCCAGGAGAGAAATCATTTTGACAATTGGCTTTTCACTCCAGCGTTGAGTGTGGGTGTTTGGAACATCTTCTGGAACTACTCCTCTTTGTGCAAAACCTGACCTAATAGCGTCACTATGTTTGTCAGACCCCTCCCTGTGGTGGCTAACTCGGGGACCCAGAAGGGAAGGGTAAAAAATGAGTTATGCTGACCTAGTTCAGATGAAAAAGTTTGTCCTCCAACCAGCCCCAGATTGGAAAGGTGTGGAGGGAGGGGGTTTCAGATGTTGTTCAACCTTCGATAACTGCTTTGGAGCATTGTGATGCCTGGGGTGAGAAGACTCGAGAACACTAATTGCTGGGTGTTGCCAATGTGACGTAGAAGTTGACGTTAACTGGATAGATGAATTGAAATCACAGGCGTACAGTATATGGCCATAACTGCATACACTTGATTACAAACTTGAAAAACCTTACTTCACCCTTTCACATTAACCCCAGCCCATCACCCGGAAATGCAGAATACACCACTTTCCATGCGTCTTCACCTTGTGACCACTGGGTGGCAGCATCGCCTTGAACCAGCACCCACTAGTGGTTTACTATTACAGGCAGATGGTGTGTGTCATTGATAGAGGTGTAGATGAACTTACTACAGTGACATCTTGGTGTGTACCTGTACTGCAGTTTCTGAAAAGAAAAAAAAAAAACATTGCAGGTTAATTATGAGGATCTTAAATCCACCCATTTATTCATCTACAGTGCCTGTAAATCTAATGTTGCTAATTTCCATAGCAAGATAGTGAGTACTGAGGTATTTATAACTGTGTCAAACTGCTTTGTGCAACTTTTAAGTGTATGTCGTAAGTCACTTACTATTAAATGATTTATACAGTCTGTGAAAGCTGAGGTATAATGTATGTTCAGTTTCTGCAGGAACTGTGTCAAGTCTTGCAAAACCACTCCAGTCATATCACCTTGAGACTCGGAGAATGCAAACTGTTTCAACAGAAATCACTTGGAATTCGAAAGATGTGATTGTTTGCCAGACAAGGGGAGTCTAACAAATGATGCTGTTGAGTTGCATGAGAATGGAATTTTGTGAATTCTGAGAAATAGATATTTCAACACTTGTTGTGCTGACTTTGACTTTTTTTTTTTTTACCTGCCCCCTACTTTTATGGAACCACACGATTTGACAGAATAATCCCTTATTTGCTAATCTTTTGGACTATAAATGGCATTAGCCAGCAAATGTTTAGAAATTTTGTGCAAGTGTAACACCAGAGGAGACCTGAAAACAGATAATTTGCTTTTGAAATCAGAAATTAATTAGAACATTAGTACATCTTGTAACTCTCTGTATGCATAATATTTGATTTTGGATTCTAAATCTAACACACACTTGCCAATTTTTGTATAGTTTTCAAGACACTTTTGATGCTGAATATAGCTTGAATATTTTTGTGAAGCTGTGAATGAAATGCATATGCGTGTCCGTGCTTCTATGGTTGGTGCAGCTGACTGGCCAGTAGGTGGCAGTCTTGACTATAAAATGCAGCTTCTTTGTTTTCTCTCACCAATTTGAATTCCTGTGTTTACTGGGTTATGCTTTGAGATAAGAAATACTGAATGAGAAGAATGTAATTCAGTTTGTCAAGCTTCCTAATAGAAAAGAGTTGCTTAGCTGGTTGAACACAGAGTAAAAGCTGCATTGATTCATGGTGCAGTGCAACAGAATGGTTTCTGTGAGCGCATAGTCCATGTACATATGTGTCAGTGTGAGATCAGATCATCAGTTTTGTTAGTTTATTGATAGTTGGTAGACTATCAGAACAACTCAGATAAATTAATAATATTGTTACTTTTGGCAAATAATCACCTGAATGTCATTTAGAGATAAGAGTGTTATGTGGTGGTGAGATGTGGTGGTGTAAAACACTTCAGAGTTTAGTTTTTCCATTTCTCTCCACTGTCTGAGTCCCAGATGGAATCATTCACAAGTGTGATGTGAACCATTAGAAAAATACAAAAGGATCTTTATCTTGCTGGTGGCCTAATTTGTGTCTTCTTTCATCAGCTGTCCCCTCTTACCTGTCCTTACAAACACAAAATAGAAAAAATCCAAGAAACTGAGGATGCGCTGTCTGTGATGATGGGGCCATCAGGTGACCACACTACCTTGCAAGTCTGGGTTACCTGGTGCTGCATGAGTCTTATGAGCAATAACTGTGCCATCTAAACTGTAGCGGTCTGGTGGCCAAATTGCATATTGAGACTTAAATGTTTCTAATATCTCTTCCTCTCTGTTTTTCTTGGTGGTTGTCCTCTCTTTGTATTTTTGCACAGTTTCTCACTTCTTCCGTTTATGTGCCATATCTGCTGCTGGGGTTCCTGGTTAAAAGGACATTGGATAGTTTAATAAAACCTTTGCTGTTAGCTCAAAAAGTAAACGATTGAAAGAAGATAAAATTTGCTGATAAGGGTTGGCCACTTGCAAACGCACACAGGCATGCATTTGCACACACGTACACATTGCATATACATGCACTGACACACAGATCAAATGGTGAGCTGAGGTCTCCCCTTGGGGCAGGAACATGGATTAATGTGCCCTGTACTATTATTTCATTTATAACTGTCCTGGACCTTTTCAGATAAGACCTTTTTTTTCAGGTTGCCATCCATTAGCACCTTTAGAGTGAATCTATTAGCCTGCCAAGCACTCAGAGATCCATTTAAAGGGCCAGCATACTTCCTTTTTAGCTGGCCCTGCAAAACACTTTCAGAAAGAAGTCAAGGTTGTTTAGTGGCAAGACTAAGATACAAACGATTTGAATAAACTGATAAATAAAATGACACTTTGGTTACCTCTGAATTTACAGTACTACTACTGATGTGGAGATAGTACATCTCTTTAAAATGAAATGCCATCGGAAAGGTGCATTCCTCAGTTCACAAGGACAGTTCCTGACAAATTCATTACTATTACATTTACTTCAACATTTTTCCAGTTATTGTACATCTTTGCAGGTTTTCCTGTAAGGTTTTGCCCTTGAATTCACAAAGAGTTTATAAAATCATAACTGTATTACTAGCCCTGCTCATGTACTATATACAGCACAAAGGTACAAAAATGTCCTTTCCTTTCTCTCTCTTGCTCCCATGGGACTCTCCTGCTGCCCCTTCTAAAATCAGCAGAGAAAAACGGTCCATGAGACATGCAGTAAAAGTATAATATAAAATGGCTGCCTTGGCTGGGATTCTCCTTCCTCAGCAGCTTGCTGCTTACTGACCCTATTAATCCAGGTGTTCATTCATCTACAGGACGATCCTCCCACAGGCTGTTAACTGCTCACCCCACTGTCTTTGCCCATCCCCAGCCCAGCCTAGCCTAGCCCGGCCTTCTCACTCCTGCTTTACCCAGTGTAATCGGGGCTGCCAATGAGCTAAGTATGGGCGGCCATATAAACGAGCCTTGGTAAATGTCAAGCCTTTTAATACTCGGTTGTAATGCCACATTTGTTTTGTAGGCTGTCATTTGTTTTTAGAGTGAGTCAAACTTGTTAAACCCCCTTCCCCCTCCCAAAGAGTGAAGACAGAGAGCCGCTCATGCAGAGAGAGAAGGTGGTATAACTTAATTGGAGGTTACATCGCTGTCAGCGCAATACATCATTTACTTGACTCGCAAGGAAAGCAGCTTGTAAATAGGTAAGCAATAGTTCCTCAATGATTAAACTGCAACTGGTGGACAGTGTGTTTGGCCTTGTGCAGACTGGCCTCATGTTTTGATTCAGACATGGTGAGCTTTAAGGGACAGGAGTGCTCATGTTAATGTCATCCTTTGCTCACTGGCTCTGACAGCAGGGCTAATATGAGGCCTCAGCTTCTGCCATTCTGACAATTCCCTGTCTCTTTCATATAAAGAGGATGGTCAGGTGAATTACAATGACAAGTATGTGTTTGTCCTCAAAAATGTGCTTGTGTGTGAGCTAATATTTATGTGGACATGAGCTTGCATGTGTTTCTAATATTCACTGTGCTTGTGTATGTTTTTTTTGTTTTGTTTTGTTTGTGCCTGTGCGTGCATGTACATGCATAAATGATCATTTATGTGCAAACACGTGTTCCAGCATGTCAGTATGTTAGTCTGTTCACTCAAAGGGTTATATAAAAGCTCTCCCCATTTGGCAACAGCCAGACATATGTCACAGTACATTTCTCCTCCCTCACGTTTTACTACATTCCCACACGCAGAGACTGTAAAAGTGAGTGATTTACACACAAGTAAATAAATGCTTTGAGCTGATACAATCTCTGCACTATACCCTTCCCCCTGCTGATTCAAAAGCTTCAGTTAGTCCCAGATCCCTTTAAGCAGGTCAGAAGAGCATGTTTGTTTAGTGCTTCTGCAAAATCTGTTCATGGAAATGTTAGTACAGTAGCTACAGGTTAAGAAAAGAGAAGGTATTCAAAACAGTTCAGGTACAGGACCCTAGGGATCATCACTAAACTTAAACAAAATTTTCACCTGTTTGTCACAAAAGACAGTTACCAATAGGGATCAGAATTGGCGCTATGACAGCTGTTCATGGTGTCATATGAGGTCAATATTGGTGCTGATCGCTAATGAAACTGGCTAGAAGACAGCAGTTTAGGCCAACAGTTGGAGCTGGAGGGGACGGTGCGTGGGAGGAGAGAGAGCAATAAAGAAAAGAGAGGGAGCCCTTATTATGTAGTGTGAACTCAGCCAAGCTGTATATCCAACGTCTGTCTCCATAAGCCCTGAGCTCTTGCTATGTGTTCATCCACATAGAGAGATGCCATTTGTCCTAACACACACATACGCACATTCCCCTCAAACAGACTACTGTAGCTTGTCTGACAAATTGAGCACATTTGTTCACTGGAGAAATTTTCAGTGAGCAACTGGGTCTTCCCTCTGTCTCCTGTTGTTTGTCATTCAGAGGTTTCCTCCCCTCTTTCTCCGTCTGTGAGTAGATTGTTTACAGCAGGAAGTGCCTGGCATCCTCTCACTTGGCTTTGAGAGAGAGTGACTTGGCTGGTGCTGGTAGCCCAACATCATTCACAGTCCCAGTTCCTGCTTCACTGTAATTCATGTGCTTTGGGGAGACATTCTTACCGGAATAGAGAGCATTTTTGTTGATTATTCCGTCTGTTTTTGATTACAGCCTGGCTGGCCTCTGAGAGCTAGTGGACAATTTAGCTATCATTCCTAGATGGGTTAATGGGGCTCAGGCTGGAGGTTTATGTTGGGGTTCAAAGCAATAGGTTGGCTAAGACTTTCAGTTGTTGCAGCAGTGATTACCACTTAGAAATGTTTGTGTAGTATTTATCTTCTTGTATGTGTGAGCAACATGCTTGTGTGTGCATGTTTTTTTTTTTTTTTTTTTTTTTTTGACAAAGCTGTAAGTCATTAGATGGTTAATCCACCTTATGTGAGTTTGGCCAGGCTAGTCCCTGTTGTTTGTCCAGCTGTGATATCAGCCATACTGTAAAAGAGAGGATATTGGCATCTTCGTGTTGCAAACAGAATTTGTATCCCTTGACCCTTGAGATGGATGTTGCATAGTCTAAATAGTGCTAGCTTTTGCATACGTATACCACGTGCCCTCTGCTGATGTGTTAAGCCTTCCAGGGCTGTTTGTGCTTGCTAAGCGTGTATTTCCTTGAGCATGCACCACCTGTCAGCAAGCAACACAACTCTGTGTGTATATGTGTTTATTTATATGTTCATTCATGGAAATTACAAGCATGTCACAAGTCAAACCCATATGTTGTTTTAGGTCCTCTGTATAACTGTCAGAGGTTGGCACTTTCTTATTAAGGAGCTTTTAGAACGTGTAATTGTATTCCAAACGCGTTTGTGCTAGTGTATGCTTATGTTAGTGCATGAACGTTCATGCAACTTTCCCAGGGGGCTACCTGATCGTATTACATTATCCAGCAGACATCAAAGGGTTAAGAGCTGTCTGCCTCTGTAGTCATTAAGCCCTCTCTTAGCCACAGTAAATCAATGCTGGGCTGGCAACAGCTGCTCTGATCACATATTAAAACTTCCATAATGTGCCGTGTGTACAGAGCGGGGCCTGTAAGCTGACACTGTCCTCAGATAAAGGCCATCTTGAGCCTCTGATCTGGTTCCTATGGTCAGGGATAGCAAGAGAAGTGGAGCTGAGTGGGGAGAGATGACAGAGGAGCCTTGTCATTAAGGACAACTGCCTCAGGGCTCAAAACCACACTGAATACAAAACGCATGCGCCCGTGTACTGTCGATGTTCTTATATTCTAAGGTACCAGACTATAAGATGTTATCAAGCCTTTAGCCTAGTTAGTCAATGTCTTTAATTCCTAATATATTTAAAGCTGGAGGCTTCCCAAGCAAATACCTATTAGCAGATGAGAAAATCCTTTATCTGATGTGATACACTTCTATACATTAGAAGTCAGTAAAGGAAGTACACATGTGAAATGTCTCTTAGCACGCGCTCACCTGCCAGTTTATTAGGTACACCTGTACAACTGTATGCAAATCAGTGCAACACTTCCACCTTATCATCTGTGTTTATGAAGCTCAAAATATTTCGTTTTTAGTGAAATTGTCATAAATGTACAAATTCAATTATATTTTTATTATCGAGCACATAGTTAAAGGTGGTGTTGTGCTGGACTACATTATATTCAGAGGTGTTCCTAATATTCTGACCCTCTGATGTATATCCAAAAATCCTCCACACCAGTTTGGTTTGCAGCAGAGGACTTGACCAAAGGCTAGATTTTTTTTTCACTGATCTGGTCTGGGAGATTATGTGGAAATCAATAGTAGGGCTAGCTAGCGGGACTACTGTCAGTCTTTACAGAAACGCACACTCAGGAGGCCTGTCTCCATGGAGACACAAACAGGGCATGAGACTGCCCTCAGGTGAATTCTCTGTATGGCGCTGCCAGCTGAATTGGTCCATTTAGGTTTCATTTTCTTTCTTGTCTACATCTTTCTCTTTCTCTTTTTCTTTCACTTTGTCCCCTACCGTTCAGCAGCAGGCTCTGAGTCTGACTTCTCTGTCTCTTTCTTTCATTCACTCACTTTGTTTCTCTCCCACTGACAGGTACAGGGCTAAAATTTAAGGGAAGATATAAGGTGAAATTGGTCTCTATACATAACAACTGTCACAGGCCAGCGAGGGGATGGATGCTGATTTGCCTCTGCCAAGGCTGCAGAGATGTTTGTCAGTTGATCTCATAGCACGGCCAGTGCATGCTGTGCTGCTCCCTCTCCTCTGACAGATTTGGGTTTTTTTTTTTTCTTTTACCATTTTTGCCCTAACCTTTCTTTGACATTTTCTTATTCTCTTCCCCTCTCACACGCATATTGTTTTTCAGCATGTTAGCTCCTTATTAAGCAGGTCCTACAGTATGTGGTTTCCTGCATCACATGGAACATTTAGTGCTTTGAGTTAGTGCTTTTTTTTTTTTTTTTTTTGTTTAGTACACAAACCATAATGGATTTGTTTGAAGAAAATAAGAGATGACTCTAAAATATCTGATCAAAGATTGCCCAGAAGTTTCAGCTCCTATTTATAAGATGCCCAAGTCATGGAGCTTATGCCTGGTATCTAAGCAGATTGTGTGTATAGATGTGAGGAGAGTAGAACCATCCAGTGAAGGACATGGGAGTGGTTAAGGGGTCTGGCATCTGGGCAGAATTCTTTTATATCCTGCAATGACTGGCATTTTTCTACACACACGTGCGTGCATGGGCTCATGCTCTGTCTCTCTTGCACTCACTGGATGTCTCCCTCTTTTATACGCTCACTCACCACTCATGCCTTTATACTCACTGATATCCCTTTTCATCATGGCTGCTACAGAGCTAGGCTAGATGGAAGAAAGAGATCCTGTGTGTGAGGCAGCAGAAAGTGCTGCACATATCTTCATCACCCCGAGAGGTCTGCGGAGAACGTGCAACAGCGTATCAGTTGTTTCAACCACCTGCGTCACAGGATAGAGCACATTTTCCTCCATGTCTGTTTCTTTTCTAATTTCTCCTCTTATTCTATCTTGTCGGGCAGCTCTCACAATAGAACTCAAATCCAGTACACCTTTGATCAGCGGTGTACTGGCCTCTGTGAAACTTAGATGATGATTTTGGCGCCGTATATTGTTATCATAGTGGCCTGAACTGGTGATTTGGTCATCACTCAGGTCAGGATTACTGTACATTTAAAAGATGAGACTGTCATGTGCCAGTTGTTTAAATGTGTCACTCACTGTATTGCTGAGGGTAATCATTTGATGCTTGAGAGGCAGTGTACACCACGCTATATGATACCTGTAATTATGCATACACGACACAAAGCGAAGAGACAACACAAAGACACACACAATGATGTCAGTGTATATGTGCAAAGGAACAGACAGGCCTGAGGCAGTAGCTATTGTACTATGATAAATGGAGTGTCTCCTGTCCCTGTAGCCACAGGTCCACCGGGAGCCTGGGGATGCTTGGTGGCCTTTCTCCCAGGTTTCCTATTTCCTGACTCAGCACCAGCTGTGCACACCAGCAGGAAAAAGAACATGAGAAGGATAAAAATAATTCATTGGAGCTTCATGGTATAGTATGACCCTAAGGCGGTCAGTTAGACAATAGTCTTCCTTTTACCTGACAGCAGGCCAGGCAAAGTGTTTTGGAGAAAGGATGGTCATGCTCTGTAGGATGATGTCCCCTATAGATGATGTCATATAGAAGCAGGATATACAGTATAGGGTACTAATGGAGTGTGCCAAAATGATGAAAGTGCAGTATGTTTTGTAATGACATAAAATCATTTTCGTGTTGTAAAGATGTTTGTGTCAGTTTAGTCTAGATCATCTGGATATGATTTCTGCGTGTTTAAATCACCACAGACTGGCATCCCATGCAGAGACACTCAATCAAAAGCTGAACTTGGCAAATTTGTCTTGTGGTTTGAAGACGTCTCTAACATTTGCCCTGGCTGTCTCTGTGCCCAGAAGCCACTCTGACATTGAATGAGGCTGAGCTTTATGGCAACAGTGGCAGACGTGCCAATGGAGCCCGGCCGTCTTCATGCTAGTGACCATGGTGAGCTGTCAGAGAGAGCTGTGTGACAGTGCTGTGTGGGTGAAGCTCTCTCCATAATGGAACAGCTGTTTGGATCACAATGCACCGGGGCGCTGGAGCACAGGGTAAATAGAGGAGAAGAGCAATGTAAACAGAGATGGGATAGTGGGAGCTGCTTCCCTGCTACTGTGAAAGGAACTAAACACACCTGAGAACTAGACAGAGGGGTTGCCTACAAAGGACTACGTAAACACCACTACACAGGAAGGTGTGGAAAGAAAGGTGGATGAATCATGAAAGAATGAACCAGTAATGTTCTACTCCAGTCTCAGTTCCCATACGATACCTGACCTGCATATTTTTGTTTTGGTGGGACAGATAATTGAGAGTTGAGATAAGAATCAAACATGTTACCTTGGAGACCAGTCCCAGTTTGGCAGATTTGAAATCTTAATACTACCCTATGGGTTAATTATCAACCACATGCCTTCTTTTGATTTGATTCGGAGTGCCACTGATTAATTGTGCTCAAAGCTGATCTCCATCCTAAGAGGGCCAAAGGACAGTCTGTATTATTTACTGTATGCATTATAAAGCATTTTCAGCTGTCTTGCACAAACAAATGGATAATATAAGAAGGCACCTGACCCATTTTAACAGGCTGTAACTTTACCTGCTATTGACAGGTCAGTTGTTCTCTCACTGTGGACAGTGAGAGAACAACTGTAGCTGTTGGCAGAGTATAATTTTGGATGCAGAGACTCATTTAAAATCTGCAACATCCAATGATTTTGTAGCCTTCAGTTTCATTCTACAGCCAGTCTAAAGCTGGGTAATATTCTATGAGTGAGCAGAGGGGGAAATGACACCATCCTCCTAAATTGTATACTTATAACAGTTTTTTTTAAACTTATTTCTGGACCTTATTGTTATTCCATTTTCCTAGTTTAATCACTCACAAACACACTATTGCTGTATTATA
>NW_018128131.1:312130-319067 GCF_001952655.1 Monopterus albus
GAAAGAGTGCCAGAGGAATGGGTTTTGGAAAATAAAGGCTATGACACAATCTAACACATAAACAAAAAGAGGAAAGACCCTGATAATTAGTCCTGCATGTGTTATTTTGTCAGTGTCATGTAAACAGGGTGGCAATATTACATCCAAGTTTGTAAGCAACATGTGTAGCGAGGAACAACAGTAATCCCGTGTAATACTGTGAAAAGCTCTTTTAGCATAACTGATACAGAATCTTTACAAGCCACTAATAATGAGCAACAGAGAAATGGATTAGGGGTGGCATGGCTGGATCTGGGCCACGGCAGGCAACACACGCAGCACAGTTGGTAAGTTGACTGTGTGCTGGCATATGCAACACAGAAGAGTATTAGTCCAGCATACTCTTATGAGGAAGTGTAGGTATTTCATTGTATTCAGTTTCCCTTCCATGCTGTAAATATGCACACAATTTTAGCATTTTATGGACTTAAATGTGTTTTTAATGTTTCTCTAAACAAAATTATGGAGGTCTTGTTTACCACTGAAAGATTTTCAAACCTTCGCCTAATTTTCCTTTGCTTTACACTTCCATGTTTCTCTAGTAAGCAAGTCTCCCTCTTCAAAATCTGTATAAATCCACATGTAGACATCAAAGGCATTTTATGTTTTTCACATAGACATTGCATTTTAGCTTCACTCCATAGAGAAATGGCTCAAACATTTGTGCTACTATTGCGTTCAGCATGTTTGGGCTTATTCTAAAGTGCGTGCAACTGTTATATAATTCATTTCCTTGAAAACAAATGAGTGGCGTTTTAGAGTCCCTTAAGAAGAAGCTGGCAACATCTGAGTGATCTGTTTGTCCTGCTCTCTTCTCCCAGCACCTTGTTAAGACCCAAGACCTCACCTCAGCCCTACTGCTCCACACACACAGATGCAAACACACACCAGGCTGTCTGCCCCCTGTTCAACCCCCTCACAGTCAGAGGCCAGACAGGGTCAAGCAGAGGGCGGACTTATATGAGGTGTAGATATTTGTGCAGGAAAACATTCCTCCTGTTGACTCTGAGCAACACAGTGGATACTGAGCTGAACCAAGCAGGCACTGAAATGTAAGGCGGGCAAACTGGTCTGTTGAGGGAGAGGTAACAAAATCCAGGTTATGAGGAAAGCAATAGACAGCTCTGGGGCCTTGACTTGATTTAGTGAACTTCTCTTCCACGACACAGAATGTTTGGCCGGCTTAAGTTGCAGTCTATAATTTGTCAAAAATATCTTAACTCCATCTTAAATTGTCCACATCAGATCTCTGAAACTTATTTTCACTGTGTATGTCTAAGCACAGAGAAAGGTAATGAAGCAAAACCCTTTCAAACATAATAACCTAAAGTCTGCCATACACCCACTCTTAACCATGTCCTGGGCTACAGTGGTGAGGAGACCCCCTCCTGCCCTCATGCTGCTGACACGGGGCAGTGGCCATAGTCGCCACAAAAGGTTGTGGTGGTAAACAGCGCTGCTTGTGTTCACTGGGCTGCTGTTGGAGATGACTGATGTGTCCGTTAGCCCATGTCTGAGCATTAGGGGGAGGGGTGGCGACGGTCGGGCTCCATGCTGAACAAAAAGACTCCTGGGCCTACAGAGAAAGGTCACTGACCCATATAGTGTCTCTTTCAGGCCAGCCAGTGGTTATCCCACTGATTAAGGTTACAGAGATCGGCTTTCTCAAACTTGATGAGCATATATGCAAATAGTGAGAAGGAGGAATATACCTGCTGCTCCAGGCATGGAATGGAAAAGGGTACATGTTGCTGCTGGTGTTTTGTTTACTAATAAAAATTCATGATGTGTATTTAAGTCAAAATTATACTCACCAGCCACTTTAGTAGGTACACCTGTATAATTGTATGCAATTCAATGCAGCACTTCAGCCTTAACATCTGTGTTTATGAAGCTCAATATGTTTCAGTTTTTGGCAAAATGGCCATAAAAGTATAAATTACATGTTTATTAGTGAAGTCATAGTTAAAGGTGGTGTTGTACTGGTCTACGTTATATTTAGAGGTGCCTCTATATATATTAAAACTGAAATATTTTGAGCTTCAGAAACACAGATGTTTAGGTAGAAGTGTTGCATTGAAGTGCATACAATTGTACAGGCGAGCTTAATAAAGTGGCCGGTGAGTGAAGAATGAGTCTGCAAGCTTAGTCTGTGTGATGTACATTAGGGTGCTTTGTCTTCCACTAGAGGGCGCCCTCCCTTTCACTTTTCATACGTTCAAGAGATTTAAAAAATAGACATATAAAATTCTTTGTTTTAATCAGAAACAAGCACTTAAAATTGAAAAAAGTCTTGTGATATTTATTCATATATCCACTATAAACATCTGACTCTATACCACAGTTTTGTGTGTAAAAATTCTGGCAAAGGCACAAAAATTACACATTTAACAAACGTTGAAAACATTAACACACTGAATGCTGACAGGCTTGTTCACAAGCTTAGGACAAAATAGTAGATTTAATTAAATTTTGGACCTATCTCATGGTTTTCTACCACCCCACAGATGCACCAACAAAGAACCCATTCATTTGAAAAGAAAATAGGCAAGTGTACTTTATCAGGAAAATTCACATCTATCTCGGAATCATTCCGCATCATATTTACAGAGCTTTCCAGTTAAACCCAGTAGGCTTTATTTGATGTGGTGACAGATCTGTTTCTATTTACTAAGGAACTCAAAGCTCACATAAACTTAGTTCAGCCAGACACACTTACATCAAAGGATTTATCACAACAAACAAAAGTATTTGGCAGAAAAGGGGCTTTGTGCTTGATGGTGCTTTACAAATGAATCCAAGTAGCCTCAAAATTCTAAGAGGAGCACATTAAAACTCCCGAAGGCGTATAAAGAACAAAGCCCAGCATGCACGTATAAATGAGGTATGTGATATATATAATGCACAACACGGCAAAAGCTGTCACCACATCAAGTAATAAGAAACTATAGCAGAGTGATATGGGGGATGGTTAAGGGAGAAATCAGCCATGTGATATAGATAGGAATAACCAGTAGAGTGTGAGCTTGTCATAAAGACTCCTTGTCCTTTTTGACTTGACTTCTAGTAGTTAATGATACTGATGTGCATTTTCATTGCTGCCTGAATTAGTTACTCAATATGCATCAGTGGCTGAACTTTTGCACTTCCTGTTTTTTCCTTTCTTTTTAAAGAGGCATAAAAAAAAGTACCCGTGCACTTGGACTGGATTGTTCTTTCTGGTAACACAACCTGGAAGCGTTTTCTACACACATCTCATGCTGCAGATAGAATTCTGTTATATCAAATGAGTCGATTCACACTGAATGATTGAGACACATATCTTCCTCCTCATGTTTTTTAGGCTTAATGTCTATTTTTTTCCCCTCTATGTTTACTGAAGCATAATCTCAACAGTCAGCTGTTTAAATCACACAAATCCTGTTGTTTTCTGTTACGATTGGTCAGGCTGCTTGAGTTTCACTTTCTCCCTCTATAAGGAGCTGGGGAAAATCAATAAAATCAATAAATCAAAAGTCTACATAAAAACGTGATTTCTTCTCACTGATCTTACATGATAACCATTTGTGTCCAGTACACTTGTGTTGTTGGTCGGCCTTGATAGACTCTTTATCCCGCTGCTGTCCTGTTTTCAGATAGACAGCTGTTCTGATGATTTTAAACACACAGAACACCCCGCTCATGTTTCGCTTTCAGTGTAGATTGAATGGAATCATGCTTCAGTAGCATTTACGTGTATTTTCTGCATCTAAATGAGAAAATTAACTCTCCCTACCAGTAGGTGGTGGTATCTGTATCCACCATTCAGAAAGGGAAACAAGAAGACCTAGACAGCAGAAACACAACCTGTAAACAAAGCAGCTCTGGCTCAATACAGCCGCTGCTTATAGCCGATTGTAATCAAGAATATGTCTGAAAAGAAGTTACAAATGGCACTGCCATTCTCTGCCCTTGGTTTTTTTTGGTTGTGAAAGAATGGTAAATGGTCTTATACTTGTATAGCGCCTTTCTACACTTTTACAGGAGGTTGTGGAGGTGAAAAAAAGGAGAAACTGCACTAAATGTGTTAAATCATGGATCAGTGACAGGCTGAAGGGGCAATGATTCGCTAAGCTGAACAGCCAATCAGAGTCGTCGTTTTCACAAACTAGGTCCGACTCCGATTCAGCATGCAGAATTGGCTGAAAAGCTGCCAACATGGTCTGACTAATGTCAAAAGTGCTGGACACACCGGGACGACGAGCGCTGATAGATGCTCACCGACAGCCTACCAACAGCTTGGTGTGTCTCAGGCCTATGCTGTTTTAGGGAATTGCATAGTTACAGCAAAATCTTGTCAGGAATGGCTGATAAGCAATTTGTCACTCTCTTCAAATATGTTGTGTTGGTCCCAGGAGACGTGCCCTCTCTCGAAGGAACAGGCTGCAGTATCGTCCAGCAAGGCTCCGTCTCAACACTTGCTTGGAGTTAAATTGGAATCATTTACTGTATATATCTGGCTTGCCTTTTAATAGGCTGTAAATAGACCAGGTGGCTACCAGTTAAAACTGACTATATATGCATAATTGTATGGCTCTAGGGATTGATAGGAGCAGCTGATCATTATGGGCCAAGTCAATGAAAAGTATACATACTCTCATATACTTTGAAGCTAGAACTGTCACACTGGGACTGGGATAGTTGAATATTTTGGATGAAAGGGCATTATTTATGTGGTTGTTTAGTTAATGCAGTTTTAGTTAAAACGTTTACATTTTTAAGACAGCTGCAGCTTCATCATTTGTACATATGTATGGTCTGAGGTAGTTCTAAATTTGTTTGCAGAGTATGAAAAAATTTAGTTAAGAAAATATTAATAAATCCCAGATTTGTGCGTAGACACTGTTGGTAAATGAGGTCCGTTGTCTTTGGTATCACTCATTTGGATGGCAAAATTCAGTTTAGTTATATTGCAAAGCGTTACTCAGTCTGCCCATCTCATGAGGAACCGCTGAAATGTCTAAAACTTGTCAGTAAGTAGTTGCTTTCTAATGTTTACTCCACCTCATTCAATACATATACAGACACACTAAGTATAAGAACATTTTGACTGCTCTGATTTTGTTACTTCTAGGTTTAAAACAGAACAAAATGATAGTTTGTCCAACTTGATAAAATGAAGTTTTAAAAATAGGTGAAGTAGGTCTAACATAAATGGATCAATGGGAAATGTCAGGTGCGATAAAAAGACAAGATGAAAAGGACACAACAAAATTAACAGAACTGATCACAGAGGTTTGTGGATGAGAAGAATCCAGTGTTGCTTTATTTCTTTTCACTAGGCGGCCTCTATAAGACCAGTTTTATTTAAGAAATGCAAATGCGACATCACACCAAGAAAAAAAAAAAAGTCACATTCCCATAAAGCGCTCTTGGCATGAACAAACAGCAACATTGACAATAAATAAAATGTTGGCGAACAAAATAAAACTTTGAACAAAGAATACTCAGGATTGCATATCAAACGAGACAAAAATAGACAAAATGTACTTGGCACAATTTAAATAAGTAACTTTCAGTTTGAGTGACCCTACTCTATGTCCATTGCTTTGTGAATCTGATTGTCCTTCACAGTTAGCATCGAGTATGTGCGTGTAATGTACAAAATAGACACAGATGGCTAATGAAACTAAAATTGACTAATCCCACCAAATTGTCAGTCAACATCTTACTTTGTCAGTACCTTGACCTTCACACACTGCCAGGTGTCCTTTCACTGCATATCTTTGCACGAAACAAAACTGCAAGAAACCATTGTCACAATGCAAAGCCAATACATATGCACATAGTGGACAAGTTCTATAAGTTACCAGTGATTTCTGATTTTGATTTCAGTACAGGTGCTTGACATGTTAAATTTAAATAGAGATATTAAAGACACTTTGGTATTTTGTAGGTCATAATGTGTTAAACTATGCATTTGTGAGTGCAATGCACATTTAGCACATTTTCTTTAAAAGACCTGGTCTAAATTAATTTGTGTGGACATGATTTTAGTGATGCCAGAACACTCACCACACACAAATATTGTCATAAAGGTATCATAAATTTTAAATCATATTTGACCCGTGATAGCAGCCCAGTGGGATCTGCCTTGCGATGATGACCAACTGAGAGGTACATAAATAAAAAAAAGTTTTTTTTGTTTGTTTTTTAATAGACTAACAAAATTGTAAAGTAACAGAACACTTGTACAAAAAGCCACTTGACCTTTTTTTTTTTTTTAAAACAGGATGACCCCTCTCTCTCAGAAAGTGAGCCGTGTCCTGTTGTAGACTAGATCCTTCTGTCTTTGTCTGTGCTCTGTCTGTCTCTGTCTGTCAGCAGGGCATATGCAGTGCAACACCAACTCCAATCCTGACTTCCCAAAGCAAAGGAAATAAACAACATAATGTATTCTACGCCCATATAAAAATAAATCAATTGCAAACATGGAAAGATACATCTCATATATACAATAAACTCCTATATAAAATAGCTTTTATGTACATATAGACAACAGACAACGATACATTGAACTGTACATTGTACACCTGAACAGTTAAGACAGGTGAGAGGTACTGAAGTGTATGGCTTGATTGGGAATAATTCAAAATATTTACAGACATCAACTTTACATCCTTTACATGTTTTCAACTTCCCTGGAATGAAGAGGTATAGGGAGAGCCCCATGCCTTACTTTCCTTTCCATTCTCTCAAGTAAGGCTACCTTTAAAGAATTGGTCCCCAGAGACTATTCGGCCTCATGGTACTTTGCACAGTCCAATGCACTCTCAGCTCTCCCTTGGTGATATAGGATGGGAGCTGGAAGCATGAGTCCCAAAACCAGTTATGAAGCTGTCAATCACTAGGATCGATT